>NC_143486.1:495862-523116 GCF_027475165.1 Benincasa hispida
TGCTCTGGGAGCATCCCCCTTCGGATGGGAGCATCCCCCTTCGGATGGTGTTTGCATGAGTCAATATCAAGGTGGACGGAGAGAGTGTTTATAGTAAGTGGGTGAAGGATGTGTTTCAACACATCCTATGGTCTCTATCATTGGTTCACATCGTGAGATTATTCTGTACTCCCTCGTGGCGCCCTAGGAGCATCGCCCTTCGGATGGGTTTTGTGTAGTTGGTCAAGATCAAGGTGAACTTCAGAAATGGATAGGGTTGCTTTAGGTTTTGCCCCAATCGTATTTTTTCCCTTCGGATTGGTTTTTTAGGGTGGATCTCTAGGGCCTAAAATGGCGGGTCACACTTACGGGAGATTGTTAAGTAAGTTAATGTTTTCTTGGCCAAATCAGTGATGGCTATCGTTATGGGAGCAAGAGTTGTTCTGGTATTAATGACGTGTTGAGAACTTATCAATTCAGAGGAGGGATAATTGACCTCCCTTCGGTGGCTTTTGTTCTAAACCTTTGAAGCATCATTGCGAAAATAGATGTCACACGGGGTTCATATTAGTTTTGCTAAAACCTTATTAGATGTTGTTTGTTTTACAACAAGTATTTGCTTAAAACCTAATGTAAGTCAATGTGTTTTTCTTTTCAGCAACTCATTAGTATTTCCATTTAGTACTTTTAATATGACCGACTACATATAGTGGAAAGATTCGTGTAAAATGTATTTCGTGGCAAATGACCTCTTATTTGTCATGGTTGAGAAGTGTCCTCAAGTCCCGACCCTTGATGCATCGCGAAGTGTTCGCAATGCATATGAGGTGTGGATGAAGGCTAATTTGTTGGCCCAACTTCACATTTTAGCTAACATACCTGATGTTTTGGCCAAAAAAGTTAAGAACATGGTCATTGCACACGAGATTATGGACTCACTGCAAGATTATTTTGAACGTCAGTTCTTACTTTTCGAGCATAAAGGGATGGATGACAAAACCAGTAGTGTCAGTTGTTCTGACACTGATGGCCCTACTCTCCAAAAGAGGAGAAAAGACAGTAAATCTGATTTATTGGTCTTGGAGACGTGTGTGGTAGAGAATGATGATTTTTCCTAGATCTTAGATTCGGGTGCTACCAATCATGTCTGTTCTTCTTAACAAGGATTCAGTTCCTGGAAAACGTTGCCATAGGGAGAGATGACTCTACTAGTCGACACTAATGAGGTTCAGTTGTTGCTATAGGTAGGCTGAAGTTATTTGTTGACAAGAAACGTTATCTGTTACTGGATAATGTTTTTGTAGTTCCTCATATTAAGACGAACTTAATCTCGGTTTCTTGTCTCATTGAACAAGGGTACATTGTCTCGTTTTCTGAGAATAAAGTGTTTATTTTCAAGAATGGAACGAAGATTGGTTATGATTCAATGGAAAATAACTTATATGTACTAAGGTCGTTAGTCATAAAAGCCTTGTTTCACACTAAAATGTTCAGTACGACAACAATAGCTAAAAGAACAAAGGTTTCTCCTAAGGAAAATGCCCATATTTGGCATCTCATGTTAGGTCACATCAACCTCAATATGATTGAGAAGTTGGTGAAAAGTGGACTTCTAAAGAATTTAGAAGAAAATTCTTTGCCAGTATGTGAATCATGCCTTGAAGGCAAGATGACCAAATGACCTTTTACTGGAAAAGGTTATAGAGCCAAGGAAGCCTTGGAGCTTGTACGTTCAGACCTCTGTGGTCCAATGAATGTTAGAGCTCGGGGTGGGTATGAATATTCCATCTCTTTCATAGATGATTATTCAAGGTTCAGGCATCTCTACCTAATGCAATGTAATTCTGAAGCCCTTGACAAGTTCAAGGAGTATAAGGCTAAAGTTGAAAACTTGTGAGGTAAGAAGATAAGAACATTACGATCTGATTGTGGTGGAGAGTATATGATCCTCCAATTCCAGAACTATATGATAGAAGATGGGATTGCATCCCAACTCTCGGCTTCTGGTACACCTCAGCAGAATGGTGTATCAGAAAGGAGAAACAGAACCTTGTTGGATATGGTTCGGTCTATGATGAGTTATGTTTTCTCAACTTCGATACATGGAACACATTACTAATACGAGTTAGCTCTGAAGTTAATTGTAATTTATATGTTGCCGAGCTAACTCGTTCTATAATCTCGTAAGGTCCGATGTATCGTGGACTCTGTTTCCTTTTTTTTTAATACCTAAGTATTGCTTTCCATGGAGATAACCGAAGGAATACTTGGTCTCCAACATCAAATTCTAAATCTCTCCTTCGTTTATCAGCGCAACTTTTCTATCTCTCTCATGCTGTGTTCGAGTTTTCCCTGATAAGCTTCACAGTATCTAATATCTGCTGCACCAAATCTGGACCCAATAGTTCCCATGCTTCAATTTCATTCCAACATATCGGGATCCTGCATGGTCTGCCATACGGTGCTTTGTACGGAGCCATGCCTATGCTCGAGTGATAACTGTTGTTATACGCAAACTCAATTAATGGCAGTTGCGTATCCCAATTTCCTTTAAACTGTAGAACACATGTTTTCAACATGTCTTCCAGTGTTTATAGTGTCTGCTTTGACTGACCATCCGCCGGTGATGAAAAGTTGTACTAAAATGTAGTTTGGTACCTGATGCGTTATTTTATGAAGTGAAAATATGGAATGAAATGTGGTGATGGAAGTGTATTGAGAAACAAGTTTTCTCAATGGAATCCAAGTATAAACCCCACTGAGTTTCCCAGTAAGTCCAGGGTCGAACTTAGGAACTTGGGAAAAACAATATGCGGTGATAATTTTCAAGAAGACTTTGCGGTAACAAAGAAATAAAATAGTTGTTTGGGTTGTTGTTTGCGATAATAAAATAAATGAATGCGACGGATTTGAGAAAAGTTTGATTATCTGGTAGATACACTGAGTATGCAGAGGAACGGGTTGAGAAGGTCTTTCGCTAGCATTTCCTGGGAATGCATCAAACTATGCGATCATGCTACACTCATGCGACAGCAGATCATTTTCCAATGCAAATGCGGTGCTCCTAGTTCTAGAACGCATGTGTTGAATGTAACAATGTGCATAGAGCTTATTCCTAAGTCTCTACTCTTTTCCTATGCGATGATGCAAGATGCACACAAAGACAAGGTGATTGCACACAACATATCCTATCTCTAGGATGTATGCGATGCGTTAATAGAAAACAGTGCTTATTTCTAAGCTCTTATCTCTTGATTATGTGTTCTAATTTGACTCTCTCGAGCCTAGATTCTAACCTGACTTTTCCAAGCCTAGATCCTGTCCTTAGACTACCCTCCCAAATATCTCTAATGCACGAATGAACCATACATAATACAAGATAATCGCATAGAGTGAATATCCCTAGTTAAGGTAGCTAAATACTTCTAAACCCATTCAACAAATTTAGGTACTCATGCATAACAAACAGAGAGTGAACAGATATAAAGAAGTAAATTCCATTTCTATTGATGAGTTTAAGTAAACAACAATGGAAGATAAGGATAGAGAGCCTAGTAGCAATCCCTTGCTTCTAAAGGATTTTACACTGTCAACTCTATTCTGTTCAAAAGATATTCCTACTTCCACAGGAGCTGGCCCTCTCTTCGATCTTGAAGCTTCCGGAACTCTCCCAAGTTCACCGGAACGATCTGTCGGCACAATCTCGCTTCTCTCGCTTTCACCTTAAAATAAAAGAAAATCTACGAACAAAACTATTCTAACTATGGAGAAAATTATCAAAGTATCCGAACTCGCTGAACTATTCGAACTCGCTGAACTCTTTTTCTGGAGGTTGCCTTCGGTATTTATAGAGCTTCGGAGTGAAAGGCGGCTTCTCTCTTATGATTGCAAAGATGAGATGGCTTTAATTCTCTAATTGATGCACCAAATATTTGTCGCGGAAAAGCTGAGTGTACTTGTTATTGTTAGCGGCTTGTCAACTTAATTCAAACTCGACCATCACTAGTTTTCTGTCCCATCATGATTAATTATGCTTTTCACCCAGATGCGCCCACCAAGTTGCGCCAGCTCTATGTGGCAATCCTTCTTGAGCAGATGTTTACAAGCACCAATCACCACAAAGCCTTGCGGTAATGCTGTGCTCGATCGTTGATTTCTTGTGATTACATTTTCCGCCTTGCGTCAATGCATATTCTTCATAAAAATACAAAAGTTAACTATTTTTATGCGATGAACACATGCGACTGCAATGTTATGAACTTAATGTTTTTTGGACGCAATCTAACATATTTTATCAATGCAAACCTTCATTGTTTAATACCTTAGCACTGTAATAATGTGCATTTCTCCCCGTTATCACACCCTCAAATTTAAACAATGCTTGTCCTCAAGCATAAGCTGAAGATTTCCTTTAGAAAGTCGACCGCAATCTGTTTTCCTAGATTTCTCAAGGATACTTCATTCAAATCCTATACACAAAATTTCCTTAATTCTTATTCGAGTCTCCTCTTAAAATATTTTTAAGATCTAGGGACCGCAAGTTTAACCTTCAAAAGGACTTTACTAGATTCCAGGACATCGCATGATTTATTTCAGAAAATACTTTTTCACTAGGGTGTTAAATGATTTTTATCCTTGCATATTTTTTACATTATTATTTTTTTTCTGACCTTACGCTAATCCAAGTGCCTCGCCTTTGTTTTGGCTTGCGCCCACGTGTGTCATGTGGACATCCAACTATGAGCAAGGCGCTCTTCCTCAGACTAAACTCATACCTACTTGGCACTAGAGTTGCGATCATTTATATATGCGTTGATCCTGGCGACTTACTTTTCTTTTGGCTTGCTCCCACGTGTGTCATGTGGACACCCAACTACGGGTAAGTTTCCTTCAAAGCTTAACTCTTATCAACATGGGTTTCCCCATTGCGTTTATAGTGGAGTTTTTATTCTCAAAATTTTCCTCCCCTCCTCCTTTTTGTAGAGCTAAAAATAACAAGGTCGAAAATAAATTCCTCACCTCCAAATTTAAAATGTGGCAATGTCCTCATTTCCAAAAGATTGAAAGAAGTCATGCGATGTTCTTAGGAAGCTACGTAAAAAGTCAGTTTGAAAGAAAGCTAGCTGACCACTAACTTCTAGAAATATTTTATGAGGTGACTTTTCTAAGATTAAGTTGACTCTAGTATATACGAAAAAATAAAAGCATATGTTTCATCATTGAAATCATAATTGGCAAAGAGACAGTATGCGGTGACTTACTAAATTTATCAATGTTAAATGATTGTGGTAATCAAAGAGGATGTAGTGATAAAACTTTCAAAATTAAAATGCGATGCGATAGTGCAGAATTTGGAATAAAGTCAAGGAAGAATACAACCCCCAAATTTCGTTGTCGCCCGCATTGTTTACTGACGCATCCTGCTTTGCGGCGATCTTCTTCTTTTGGACTGCGGTGATGGAATAAAGTAGTTGCGTCTTTGTGTAGCACCTCTGCAATTGTTCGCCTCGATCGTTTGCATGAAAAACATCGAGAGGGTCAAATATTAAAAAACAAAGTTAACAAAATCGCTTCACCGCAATCGTTGAGCATGATTATTGTTGTTGTTGTTGTTTTTTAGATAAAGAATATGCACTGAAAGATATAACAAAGTGACGAAAGTTCATGAAGCCTTGATGTAGGAAAAGGATATTCAAAAGGATTGTGTCCCTGATGAGGCTGAGTCATAGTAACTTAGAGACTGCTTATTCCAAGCTGGGCTTTTCACGTCCACAATGTCTTTTTCTTCTTTTCTCGATCTTCTGGAATCTTGACTGCCTTAAACCAGAGTTTTTCTCTATTGATGTTCATTATGATTTCCCCCTTCTACACATCAATTTGGGCACGACCGTCGACAGGAACGGTCGTCCCAATGTGATGGGTTCATGTTCGTCCACTTTATAATCCAAAATGATAAAGTCTGTCGGCAAGAGGAATTTATCAATTGAGATTGTGACGTCTTTCAACTCTCGTTCAGGGTATATTGGGGATCTGTCAGCAAGTAGGAGAGTTTCCTTCGTGGGCGTGAGTGTGACAATAACCAATTGTTTGAAGATTGATAGCGCATTATGTTTATACTTGCCCCAAAATCACATAGTGCTTGGCCACTGTAGACCCCTCCAATGGAGCATGGTATCGTGAAGATTCCTGGGTCGCACATTTTTTGTGGGATCATAGCAGTTTGATTACTACCATTGTTACGATATTTTCTTCATCATTTTGCTTCTTTCTCAATCTTTGCGAAGATGGTGGTAGTTGGACTTCTTCTGCTTCGTGTTCTAAAGGATCAAGGGTGGATGCAACCTCATGGTTCATTTCTTGGGTTTTTTCGAATTATAAGTCAACGGGTCCTCAGTTGTCACCACATTCAAATTGGTTGCGATGGGCTCCTCCCCTACTTTCACAGTCATTTTATCACTTAACAAGGAGACTGCTAAGCGTTGCTCCTTTCTTGTACCCCCAACATTGCGAGGAAGCTCAGTTGAGCTCGACAACCCTCCTTGCGGTCTATTTTTGAGCTCGCCCGCAATTTGTTCCAGCTGAATTTCGAGAATTCAAATGGTTGCTTGATTCTGAAGCACTGATTCGTTTTTCTCAATGTACTGCTTCAGCAAGCTCTCTAAGGACGAAGATTGTGGTGTCTGCGAGCTGCTAGCTGGATTAGGCATTGGATCGTTTGTTTGCGGGAAAAATTCGAGTGGTCCTCCTTTTTGCGCCACTGGTTGAAAGCTTTGTTGTTGATTTTTCCATGTGAAATTTGGGTGGTTTCTCCACCCGGGGTTGTATGTATCGGAGTAGGGATTATTCTTTATGAAGCATACTGATTGCGGATTTTTCTGGGCATTCTTCCATCGGGTGAGAATCTCCGCAGATGACACAACTTGCGGTCATTTAAGCAATTGCGTTGACCTGCCCTTTCTTCGATCCCATGCTGTTAATTGCGATGCCTTGTATCAAACTCACCATCGCAGTCATTTGATTTTGAAGGGATGCGATGGCCCCCATTGTTTGCTTCATTGTCTTTAATCCTTAATCTTTGATCATTTTCTCGCCAATCCTCGTGATTTTTTGAAATACGATCAAGTATAATTTTGGTCTCCTCATATGTTTTGTCAAGTAAACCACCAGCTGCTGCCGCATTAGCAGTGGTCTGCAGAGCAGGGTTCAGTCCTTGGTAAAAAATCTCCATTTGCAAGCAGTCTGGTAAGCCGTTATGTGGACAGTCTCTTACCAGCCTCTTGAAACTTTCCCAGGCATCGCTGAGCGATTCGTCAGTTTCTTGTTCAAAATTCGTTATTATTTTCCTTCTCCTAGCATTCTCGGTTGATGGGAAATACTTCTTCATAAACTTTTTCACCACTTGTTCCCATGAAGTTATCTCACCCGGTTCGAGAAAATATACCCATTTTCTTGCCTAATCACACAAAGAAAATGGAAACAGAGTTAGCCAAACTTCTTCAGTAGAGATATTCAGGAACACAAAAGTGTTGCAGATTTCTATGAAGCTCCAGAGGTGGGTGTACGGGTCTTCGCCACGCCTCCCTCCAAACTGCCCAACAACCTGGATCATCTTCAACATTATCGGCTTCATTTCAAACCTCGATCCATCTAACGCTGGCCTCATGATTCCTGGAGAGAAATCGTAGAGGTTAGGCGATGCATAGTCTCGAATGGGTCTATTGCGGTCAGTCGCCAGAAGGATGGGGTTGGCCATTATATTGTTCGCGTTTGCGGCCATTTCTTCCGGTTGTTCCGCCATTCTTGGGTTCTCTCTTGTTGTTGGCGGTTGTCTTTTAATCATCATCGGAACGTCCTCTCGATATTTGAGTCGTAATTCGCCAGAGATTAAGAGCTGCAAAGAAATAAAAAAAACTACCGTTAGCACACTAATTTGTCGAAGTCCCCGACAACGGTGCCAAAAACTTGATGCGTTATTTTATGAAGTGAAAATATGGAATGAAATGCGGTGATGGAAGTGCATTGAGCAACAAGTTTTCTCAGTGGAATCCAAGTATAACCCCCACTGAGTTTCCTGATAAGTCCAGGGTCGAACTCAGGGACTTGGGAAAAATAGTATGCGGTGATATGCGGTAACCAAGAAATAAAATAGTTGTTTGGGTTGTTGTTTGCGATAATAAAATAAATGAATGCGATGGATTTGAGAAAAGTTTGATTATCTGGTAGATACACCGAGTATGCAGAGGAACGGGTTGAGAAGGTCTTTCGCTAGCATTTCCTGGCAATGCATCAAACTATGCGATCATGCTACACTCATGCGACAGCAGATCATTTGCCAATGCAAATGCGGTGCTCCTAGTTCTAGGCATGTGTTGAATGTAACAATGTGCATAGAGCTTATTCCTAAGTCTCTACTCTTTTCCTATGCGATGATGCAAGATGCACACAAAGACAAGGTGATTGCACACAATCATATCCTATCTATAGGATGCATGCAATGTGTTAATAGAAAATAGTGCTTATTTCTAAGCTTCTATCTCTTGATTATGTGTTCTAATTTGACTCTCCCGAGCCTAGATTCTAACCTGACTTTTCCAAGCCTAGATCCTGTCCTTAGACTACCCTCCCAAGTATCTCTAATGGACGAATGAACCATACATAGTACAAGATAATCGCATAGAGTGAATATCCCTAGTTAAGGTAGCTAAATACTTCTCAACCCATTCAACAGATTTAGCTACTCATGCGTAATAAACAAAGAGTGAATAGATATAAAGAAGTAAATTCCATTTCTATAGATGAGTTTAAGTACAAAACGACAATGGAAGATAAGGATAGAGAGCTTGGTAGCAATCCTTTGCTTCCCAAGGCTTTTACACTGTCAACTCTATTCTGTTCAAAAGATATTCCTGCTTCCACCAAGAGCTAGCCCTCTCTCTGATCTTGAAGCTTTCGGCACTTTCCCAAGTTCACCGGAATGATTTATGAGCACAATCTCGCTTCTCTCACTTTCGCCTTAAAATAAAAGAAAATCTACGAACAAGGCTATTCTAACTATGGAGAAAATTATCTAAGTATTCAAACTCGCTGAACTATTCGAACTCACTGAACTCCTTTTCTGAAGTTTCCTTCAGTATTTATAGAGCTTCGGGGTGAAAGACGGCTTCTCTCTTATGATTGCATAGATGGGATGGCTTTAATTCTCTAACTGATGCACCGAATATTTGTCACCGAAAAGCTGAGTGTACTTGTTATCGTTAGTGGCTTGTGAACTTAATTTGGATTCGACTGTCATCAGCTTTCTGTCCCATCGTGATTAATTATGCTTTTCACCCAGATGTGCCCACCAAGTTGCGTCGGCTCTATGCGGAAATCCTTCTTGACCGGATGTTTGCGAACACCAATCACTACAAAGCCTTGCGGTAATGCTACGTTCGACCGTTGATTTCTTGTGATTTCACTTTCCACCTTGCGTCAACGCATATTCTGCATAAAAATACAAAATTTAACTGTTTTTATATGATGAATGTATGCAACCGCAATGTTATGAACTTAATGCTTTTTGGACATAATCTAACATATTTTATCAACGAAAACCTTCATTATTTAATAACTTAATACTGTAATAACGTGCATTTCTGCCCGTTATCAATACCCATAACCTTCTACAAACTAGGCCGAAACTTCGAGGTAAACCTCGGATCCTCATATGATACTATCGACGTTGGAGCTCTAAACTAGTTAACTATCATATCCATGTACATATTAGCCAATTGATCCAAGGTAAGAGTAACTTTTACTGGTATAAACTTAGTCGTCTTGGTCAACCTATCAACTATTACCCAGATTCCATCATATCCTGAGAGCGTCCTAGGAAATCCAAACAAGAAAACCATCGTTACATGCTCCCACTTCCTCTAAGGTACTTGGAGTGGTTAAGTAATCCTGTTGGTCTTTGCCTCTCAGGTTTCACCTGTTGACATATTAGATATTGATCTGCGTATTCAGCTATTTCTTTCTTCATCCTAGGCCACCAAAATGATCTCCTCAAAGTCCTATACATCTTGGTGTTGCCTAGATGCATGGCGTAAGTTGAACTACGTGCCTCCTATAATATGTCCTGCTTAAGCTGTAACACATTTGACACACAAAATCTACTTTCCTTCAGTAATACACCATCTGTCCTTACTTTGAAATCAGTTTTGAGTCCTTTACCTAACTCTTCTGCTATCTTCTGGAGATTATGATCTTTCAATTGTTCACGCACAATTTCATCCATTAAGGTAGGTCGTACCTGGAATGAGGCTAACAATCCACCTATTTGTCCGACTGTTAGAGCCGCTCTAGAATTCCTAAATTCTTGGATAAACATTCCTCTTACTGAACAAACAGTAGCTTTAGACTCTGTCGACTTCCTACTTAAGGCATCGGCTACTACATTTGTTGGGTTTTATGTCCTAAAACTCGTAGTTTGTAAAAAGATAAACATTTTCTATTGTCAATAAACTTATTATTGATTTTATAAATTGCATACATAAAAGTCTAAATCCAATAAACTAAGATTCATGGCTATTATATGAATACTTGAACTTTATGTAGAGACATAAAGATAGAACAAGTTTGAGTAAATAGCAAAAACAATCTATAGTACATGATTAAGGTTGGGTACCTTATTCTGGTAACACTATTATATGTGGCCTACTCTGTAGCTGTTACAACTTGTTGTAAAGTTACTACAAACGAAGTGATCCAGATTCGTTCATGTATTTGACATGAGGAGTGAGGGCATCCTATGCAATGAGTTTGCATAAGATCGGACCAAGAAATAAGTCACTCTTACTTTATAACGTTGTTTACTGTATAAGACCGACTATTTCACTTAGGTAACTCGATCTTAATCCTGAGCTAACTATGAACTCCTGTTGATTCGGAATTATCCTTAGATTTGCATAGATGAGGGTTGGCTCAACAATGCCGACTTAATAAGCCTCCTATTTCAAGGGTAAGACTGAATAGATAGCTGGGGACATAAGGTGAGAGGCGAAATTCACGACTACCCAATTTAGGGATATGAGAAAGATTGTTCTCTCAAGTACTGAATCCAGGTATTGAAAAAAGGGCCCACCCTCTCACTGGGCTGAGAGAGATTTGGTTTAGTGAGTGGATCATAAACCAGTTGTTCATTAGAGAATCAGTAGGAATTTAAGGAACAAGACGTAATCTCGAGGGTAAAATAGATATTTCTCCAGTCGTTATTACAAACAATCTGTGAAGGGTCGAATTACTAATTATAGTTAAATCATGTGGACATAATAAATCTAAAGTGAGAGGAGTGCAACTATGGGCTTTATGAAGGAATTCTTAAACAAGAGTATCCATGAGTGCGTTCGGATATTTCCTATTTCATTTTGACCGAATTACCACACACATATTCTAACAAAAAGATATGCATTTTAACACTAATTATAGGCATGCTTTGACAAATAAAAAACAACAAATTGAGTAAACGTACCAGTTGACGACTATCTTCTCACGAACTCATTCAAGCGGAAGCAACTCCTCTATAATCCAAATCACCCAACAATCAGTTGCCTAATAGCATGATCGTCTATACGAATGGCAGCACACGAACAAGTAGCAACCAGGGACGACACCACCACTTGAAACCCTTGGTATTCTCGGAGTGAGAATCCAAAGAGTGGACTTTGATGGAATTGGTAGAAGAAAGAGGAAAGAACGATCGTGTAGAACGACAAGCAAGTGGGAGATAATAGGTGACTATCGTATAATTGGGTGCTCATCACTTAGAGAAAGGTACACGATCGTGTAGGATTTACTAAGCGATCGTCTAGCAATTAGTAAGCGATTGTTTAGAAAATTCGACGCACTAAGCCATCAGTTAGAAAAGGTGAGTGATCATTTAGAGAAAGCATGCGATCGTTTAGTGCACGGGTGTGCGATTGTTTAGGCGATGGGCGTTATCGTATAGGCTCTCAACTAAGCGATTGTGAAGTTTCCACACCGTGAGCAATTTTTTCGAATTCTTTGCTAAATGAAACCAATTTTCATTTTATTCTTCAGTTACAATAATCGAAATTGATCTTCCCACTATCGCACGATTCAGGAGACATTTTCGGTCAATTATCACATAACTGACTAATTAATTAATAAATGAATATAATCATATTATATTCTTAACCTATAGTTTGATATCATATATCTACTATAGTAATTTGTTCTCTACTTGATATAAATCATATTTATATCTAATTTCCTTAATAATAATGTATCTCATATATTTAGTCAATTATATCATATATAATTAACCAGTTCAATTATATCATATATAATCGAACTCCCTCTTGTCAATTTGAACATTTCAAACTAACCTAAAAACTGATTCTCGACTTTATCCAAGCTACCTAGGGGATCTTATAGACCTGTGGCTCGAAGCTCCAATGGTACGTAAATAGTTGACTAAACTCTTTAGCCACGAGATCCACCATCCGTTAATTACCATGCATTAAAGTAAAGACCAATAGCTGAACTCTTCTTACCACAGATATATTTCTGTGTCCATTGGATATAACCATGAGTACGATGATCCTTCACAGATGCTCATAAGTACAGTTGAGCCAATTTACCGTTTTGGCCCTATAGTTACATCTCACTCCTTAAGTACCACTGATTCCTCTAATGAACAATACAACATAGTCTAACTATGTGTGAACACCACTCGGACCAAGAGAAGGTGTGTGGCGCCACATCGTTCAAGCCCTGGAATCAGCCTTTAAGGGAGCTATCTATCTACTTGCCCCTACTTCGAGGAAGGAGTGAATTCCATCTTGGGTAGCCGAGTTCCCATCTCTCAAATCAAACGAATTCCCAAAATAGTAGGTTTGAGTCGGCGACCTGGCCACTTGCACCCATACAAATCAAAAGACCGCCCTCAATGGGAGGAGTTCTCAACTCACTCAGGATTGAGGTCATGTTACCTATGGTAATCCTAGTGAAGTGAAGTCTCCGTCATGAACGGTGTTATATAATGAGACGTTAACACTTCATGGTAAGGTCTTATACAAACTTTTTATATAGGATACCTTTGCTCGCATGTCCCCTACATGAATGATCAGGATCAGACCATCTGTGATAAGTCACAACACTTGTGACCATTCCACAAAGCAGGCTGCATCCATAGCGTTACCGGGATAAGGTTTCTGATAGTTGGTAGAAATACAAGTTATTGTAGCCTTTTATTTAGAATTATGAGGGCTAACAACTAGAATATGCGGTGATTATACCAAGAATTCATGTGAAAAGTGAGCTTGAGTCGATCAACATGGGAAATCTCTACTAACCCAATATTATGCATTATTCTGAGTCAAAATGTCTATTTTTATAGTTATCGCAGGAATCGATCGCATTAGTGAATCCCAGACCATCGCAAGGGTGATCGCATTCGTTCGCCACATAGATGTTGCGACTTTTAAACACATGTGACCATTGCATGAAGGTTGCGGGTACAGAGTAATAACCATGATAGAAGGGTGATCACAAGATTGGTAGAATGTAATGGTACTTCAGAAACCAAGCATGAACGCATACCTTAGAGCAGGACCACTGCGTCATTAGTGGTAGAGATTCAGAGTGGGACCATTAGTGCTGTCGGCGATTGAGCTCTATAAATAAAGCCTTAGAGCCAAAATTCAAGGTATCCGAGTTTTTTCCTGAAGGCAGATTCTTGTGATCACAGATGAGAGCATGAGAAGACATTCTCTGAGAGTTCTTCATTCCTTCAATTCAGTCCGAGTGGCGATCAGAGCTTTACTGGAGATAGATCTCGAGAGAAACTACTCCACCGCCCATCCATTGTACCACCAGCAGCCTTGACACACATCTGATGGAAGCAAGAGTTTGCCTACGTCTAGCCCTCTACCTCTCTTCTTATCTCTGTATTGTATTACATTAATACATTTTGTAATCAATGCATCTCTTTATTTCCTTCAACACTATCTTCATTATCTTCTTATCTATACTTTCATTACATTGAACTAAGTAATATTACAAGCACTATTGCATACTTAATCATGCGGCATAGACATATGAAACATGTAGCAAACTACCGAGAGGTGTATGTTGCGCGAGTCTAGTGAGTTAATCCTCTTTGCTTAGTGTGAGGCTGTAGTAATGCTTGTCTATGAGCGAACACAATGCTTGTCGATGAGCTGATTAGCGGTGGCTGACTGTTGTAACACACTTTTTTGGGATGTATGATATTAAGTGCTCATGATGATGCAATACTACTTCTATTTATGCGTTAATTAGGAATGTCCATGTAGTATGCTCTGCGTTGTCACAAGTTTCCTTACGATGGAACCAAGTGTAATTCCACCGCAAGTTTCTCGGTATGATTCGAGGTCGAACATGGGGAAATGGTCTCGGTTATTGCGGTATGTTCATGGTATATGCGACCAGGTTTTCAATTCTGTATAAAGGAGTTGTACACGTATGTGAATTGTAGTAAAATAAAGGAAAGCAGTAAAGATGCGATAAAACATAAAAATACAATAAACCTAAGCTAGATGTTACAAGATACAGATTTTATGTACAATATGCTAGGATTAAGGCTGGCTATGAAGGTTGTACAAAGATGTGGGATGTGGCGACAAGTCTTGTGAATAGAATAGAAAGAGAAAGATAAGTATTACAAACAACGCAAGTTCTTAATTGGATTGAAGGTACAAATACTATTCCGCTCTTATCTTGGCATACATCTCTTAGTAATCGGCTGTGTTCCCCACATGTTTGTGGTGAAACAAAGTCTAACATAATGAATGTAAGGTTGCTTCCATGTCTGGAAGTACTACTCGCTTTAGTTAACGCACTCTTTTGACCTTCTCTCAATAGATCAGAACGACATCTTCACTTCTGCTCTCACAGGTGAAGATGCCATCTAGCATGCCTTAGCTAAACGTATTTTATAAATTTATACAAATTAAGTTCTTGGTGATTCATATTGCTCATCAGGAGATTAAGAAAACATCATGAAGGAAGTGACTAATGGGTGAATAGAAATAGAAATAAAATAGTAAATGGAATCTATCGAAACATTTAATATTTCTACTAAGCGTTTGATACACGATGTGTGAATGAAGGGATAAAGAAAATATGGAATACAATGAAAGAGAGATAGAATAGATACAAACAAGTGCCAATGTCTTGGCATAGATTCGATGGAGATCTGCTTGCCGGATAGGATGGTTTCGATGGCAGAAAGAGCTTCCCTCTCAGGCTTGCTCCACCGGTAGCAGGGGTCTCTGCACAGAGCTTTGATCGGGTATATGGCAGGTCGGATATGAGATTCACCTCTCGGCCTTATCTCGTTCTCTTCCCAGATTTTTTCTCTTCAGCACTCAGCTCAGCCTTTTCTCTCTAAAATCTTACAACACTTAGCCCCGTATCAAATAGCATACTTTTTCTCTGAAATCAATGGGGTATTTATAGGTGCAGATATTTGACTCCGACCTTGTGGTCCCCACTTGATTGTTATGGTAATTCTGCAGATGGAGGGATATTATTCCTTCTGTTATGCAATCAGACCATCAATTCTGCATAACCATTAGTTGTACACGTGTCTCAATCCTCCGCTCTCGCATTGCTCAGTTGCATCTTTTGACCATAGGATCGTATGCAGTGTTTGTTTTTATTACCGTATGCGGTTGAAGCATAGCTCTGGACCGACTGTCGCATTGCACTGTCACTTTGATAATCGTCTCTTCATGGTTGATCGACGGGCATAATGTGACAGAGATGCGTCAATTAGTTTCTCATGAGCCTTAAGCGCAAGCGGTGACTTGGTCTCTTGCAAAATAGAGTCAAATTTGGCTTGTCTTCCATCTTTTTGGCATTAGTAGGTGTAATCGTAAACATTTGTAATTATTGTCATACTAGGGTAATTTTCATACAATTGGCGCATAATTACTAACTTTTGGCCGCAATATCTAGATAAGGTGGCATAAATAACTTGTATTTCTACAAGTTATCACACCCCCAAATTTAGATATATGCTTGTCCTCAAGCATATCTTCTACCAAGGCAATCATGCTCCATTCCTATCCTATATTTCTGCGATGATTGGTTGCTCCGAATGTTACACTTAGGCACATTTCTGACATCGCATTTTCGTTCTATCCTTGCTAATTCTTAGCAAGCCCTTCTTTATTCTTCTATGTAACAAAATTCTACTCAAAGACACTTTTCTAGTTTTCAAAATAGAATGCTTATCTCTTCTTTATCAAAACAACTTGATGTATCTATATGCGGTGAGCAAAATGCGCGTCATTTATTCACTTAGAGATAGTTGGTCATGGTTACACTCTTCGTTTTGGCTTGTCTCGACAGGTGTCATACGAACATCCAACTACGGTTGTGTGCCAGTTTCAACTTTAACTCATGATAATCAAAGGAGTTGTCTCTTGCATTAGTTTTCTCTTTTAGGTTTATACTACGTTGTTCTTGGAAACCCACCTTCATTTTGGCTTGCTCCTACGGGTGTCATACAAGCATCCAACTACGAGCAGGCTCCTTTCACATTTAAACTCTTATCAACTTGGGAACAGTTTTGAAATTTTCCTCTTGCGCTGACATTGGAGTTTTGCATAATTTTTTTTTTAAATGGAATGAAAATGGACGCATTTTTTGAAATACGGCATACTTCTGATTTCATCTGCTCAGACCTTCCCCACCCCCAAATTTAAAGATGAGCAAGGTCCTCATTGCGTTGTTTGGATAGACTAGAAAAACACTTAGAAGAAAATTTCAAAAAGAAGGTTTGAGCAGAACTTTGAAAGATAAAAGGTAAAGTACTGCTAAACTAAGAATTAACTAAGTGTGCGACTCTGAGTGTATACTTCATATCCATTTTGCCCGATCTGACCCGACTCATTTTAGACCCAATTTGGATTGGGTTAGTTTTATCAACACACAGGTGATTTGAGTCGGGTCGCTCGACCCTGTCCGTTTACCCTCTAGTTGAAATAGAAATAGCACATTTATATAAAATACTATAAATTCAGTGTGGAAATGACATAGATAATCTAAAACAAAGGGCAACATTGAAAAATGGGTACCTTCTAAAAACCAATAAATTTTGGCCTTCTACACTCATTCTTTTTCTATTTTCATCATTTTGCAGCGTTTTTTCTTTTCTTTTTTCTTTTTGTTTTTCCTTGAGTTTCTTCTTCTTCCATCTTCCTTTTATATTTTTTTTCTGCATTTTTTTGTTCATTTCTTCTTTTGTTTTTTTAGTTTTGTTCTTTTTCTGCATTTCTTCTCTCTTTTTTCCTGTCTTTTTTTTCGTTTCTTTCTTCTCTCGTCTTTTTGTGTTTCTTCTTCTTCTCTCTATTTTTTTCATCATGCATCAAACATATAGTATAACATTAGAACATTGAGCATTAAGTTAACTTCTGAATCGAGCATAGAACGTACAACATAAAGAATAGAGTTGAGGATCGAGTAACATGTAACTAATATATAGCATAGAGCATATAACGTAGAGTAGCATGTAGCTAGTATATAGCATAAAGCGTAGATTAATGAACATCAAATATTAGACATCAAGTATTAAAGATCGAGGATCGATGATCGAATATCAAATATCAAGTATCAAGAAAACTTATAAATCATAGTGCATGAATGATTTTTAAGGTTGAATGACAGAATATTGACATAAACAAAATATCACTTTTTATTTAATTTAAAGAAGGTATCCATTTCTGTAACTTCTCAAAAGGGGCTATCCCTAGAAGTAGAAGAAAAAAAAACTGCAAATCCAATGGAGTAGAACTGAGAAGAGTAAACTTTTTTAATGGCTTATGTGATAAACTTTGGAGTAGAACCCAATTTGTCATTTTCATCGTGCGATTGTTTAGTTAAAATCATTTTGGCTCAACGCCATAACAAGGAATAAATAAAGCTTCTGTTAAAAAACTTTTTACTCATTTCAGGCAACTTTGCTTTCAGGTTTTTCAATGTGTTTGTTTAATACGATTTAAAGCTTTGCGATACATTATTGAATTGGGGCGTTGAACTTGGTTACGCTCTTCGTTTTGGCTTGCCCCCACGTGTATCATGCGGGCATCCAACTTCGGTTGCGTGTCATATTCAACTCAACTCTTGTCTTAGCTAATTCAACTCAACTCTTGTCTTAGCTAATTGGGGCATTGAACCTGGTTATGCTCTAACCTTGTCATTATGTGTTGATTCTAGTCACCTACTTTTGTTTTGGCTTACTTGCACGGGTGTCATACGAAGTATCCAACTACGGGTAAGTACCTTTCACAACTTTAGCTCTTATCAGTTTGGGTCTCCCCCTTGCGCTGACAGTAGAGCTTTTATTATGATTTTTTTTAATAGTCATTGCAATGTTTAGAATGGACACATTTTCCCAAACCACTACCACCTCCAAATTTAGAGAGTGGCAGGTCCTTGGCAAAAAGCTAAAAACAAACTCGTTTAGGAATGCGGTAAAAGATGTTTGACTAGAGGTTTACGCATAATAAACCTTAAGACTGTCAAACCTTGAAGAAGTTACTAAAGTGAGGTGAGCCCTGCGACGTTTAGTTATTGGATATAATGAATTATAAGTATCATCGTGGATGTTAATCTATCAACGCAAAAGAAAGCAAGTGGACAAAAAAGAATTTTAGAAGGGTAACGCATAAAAGATAACAAGAAAAGAGACCTACAAGCAGAATATTAATTGCGTCAATACTTTAGAACTCATGTGGAAGAAACAACCATGCATTAAATGATGGAGAGGATTCTTCTTTCAAAACAATGCACCAAGAGGAAAATTGTTTTCCAAAAATTAGTAGTTGATTCATTCAGGAAAAATTCTCACGAAAAAGGTTATCAAGTAAAAAGTGTTTTTACTAAGCGATAGCCATTGAGAGCATAAACGATTGAGTTAAGAGTTGACTATACGATAGTTACTCGCTGATCGTTGCTACACGATCAAGTAGCAAAGTCTATACGATAGGCTTCCATTTACTACACGATCAAGTACATCGTCTATACAATAGACAGTCTTCATATCTCCCACTTACTTGATTGTATACCTCTTGTCTTCCTCAATCCAAGATCATACAGAGCCCACAACTCCTTGATTCTCACACCAAGAATACCAAGGTAACACTTGTGGTGGTGTTCTAAATTCGTTCATGGATCGAGTTGGACTCAATTGGATTCAAGGTGCATCCAGTTGTTCGTACTGTTGGTGTTCTGTTCGTTGCGTGCGAGTGCATCGTTGAACACATTGGAAATCGATCGAGGGATACTTGAAAAAGATTTCTTCAAAAGTATGCATATTCTATCCCTTGTATTTTCTTGAAGCATATTGTAATTTTCGTTTATGCATAATATGTTTGTTTCCATTTAAGACTATAATTGTTGTGTTCATTTTAAATGGGATCTGGAACGATCCACTTCTGTTGCTCATGGAGATCTCTGTTTTGATTTTCTTTGTAACGACCCGACCCCCTAGAACTTAAGTTAGGCCATTACTAAATACATGCATGCATGGAACTCAAAACAATACTTGGTTATGCCGAAATACATGCTAATTAAATAATGTAAGTTCAAAAGACTTTCATTAAATTAAAATATTAAAACAATAGTACATTACCCAGAAATCATAAAGGATAGTAAATAAGTCTGAAAAACGATTCTTAAAAATAAGTTTTAAACATCAAAACTAAAAGTTGAGAGAAACATGAAAAGAACTCTAAATCTCATGATGCGAAGCGTAAAAACTAGTCCTAGTGGCTCGATCACGAATTCCGCTTGTCCATCGCTGGTGCATCTCTAACCTTACCTAAAACAACAATATGAGAAAGAATGAGTATAAAACAACAAGTAACCCCACTACTGGGGTTAGGCTAGGTATCTATGTCCTCTAGATACCCACCTCTGGTGAAACATATAAACTGCTCTAGTCATCATGGGACACATATATATATATGAAAGAAGAAGGAGAATGAGTCCTATCCTACTGTAGTTAAGTATACCCACTACCTCTGGTGAATTTCGAAGGAGACACAAACTGGTGAATCCCAAAGGAAACACAAACTGGTGAATCACGAAGAAGACACAAACTGGTAAATCTCGAAGGAGACACAAACTGGTGAATCCCAAAGGAAATACAAAATCTAATGGGCATCTAACTAATCAGTAAGGACATTTGTACAGTCTCAACATCATAATCATCATTGTACGAATTTATGACATACATATAAACCTCAGCATCATGGCTCTACAACATACACATATACCTCAACATCATGGTTCTACAACATACATGTATACCTGAACATCATTAGATCAAATACAACCATATGGAAGCACATACCATCTCATACTAACATTCAAGTGTCTATGTGCATAAATAAATATTCAGATCTCGTACCAGAACATATTTTGGTCATATTATACTATCAGTCTATCATGCTAACATTTTCCATAACATTCATTTAACATGCTAGCATACATCTAATGCCTGGTACGTGGGCAGTTCCAGTAGTAAGATTACTTACCTTGATATTAGGTCGAACCAAAAAGCAATTGAATCTTTGTGAAATTCTTGAATCCTTAATCAAGCCTAAACATAAACCAAGCTTTAAAATTAATAGTTAAGGCCAAATTCCAAACACCCAAATATTACAAAATATTTCCAGATAACCTTACCTAAGGTGTGGTCCAATTCGAATTCACCTTCCAAACCTCCAATTTTAAGCCCAAATAATTAGCAAACCAAACTCTTCTTCATCTTGAATGAAATTCTTGAATCAACCCCCTAATCATAATTTGAAATTAGGCTTACATGATTAAAGCTTGAATCAAATACATACTTCACTACCAATGTCTCAAATAAATTATCCATATGTAGCTTCGCAAAAAAATCACTTCCAAATGACTTTACCAAAATTTCTCAACAACCAAAATTAATCCACAAGAGGGTAATCAAAGCATAAAACTTACCAAAACTCGCTAAAACAAACTCCAACTTCACTGAACAACACCTCAATACCTTCACAAACTTGAATCCAAAGTTGAAACACAATGGGTATCAACCAATTGATGCCAAAAGTAAATGAGTATTCAAGAATCAACCGAAAACAAACCCAAACGACAGAAATCTTACCCAAATCGATAGATCCAGTGACGGCAAAAGCGAACGACGCTTGAGCAGTGGTGGACGGAGGTCATGAAGAAGAAAATGACGCGGCGGCTTTGGGCGGCGTCGGACGGGCTCACGAACGTGAGGAAGAAAAGGGGGTGGGGTTTGACTTTTATAAAAAAAAAAACAACTACCCAAATCGATAGATCCAGTGATGGCAAAAGCGAACGACGCTTGAGCAGTGGTGGACGGAGGTCATGAAGAAGAAAATGACGCGGCGGCTTTGGGCGGCGTCGGACGGGCTCACGAACGTGAGGAAGAAAAGGGGGTGGGGTTTGACTTTTTATAAAAAAAACAATAGTAATAATAATAATAATAAAACAAAAAAGGAAATAAATATAATTACATTTAATTCCTTTCCGTTTTATACTATTAAATTCTTTTCCGTTTCAAAAGAAAATTAATTCCTACCATTAATTTTCAATTTGAATAATTTCACGCCAACAATTAAATTCCCGCACTTACACTTGAAGTCCAAATTCCAAAAATGCCCTCCAACTAATAACAATTACTGAAATTCCAAATAATAAAGTTACTGAAATTACATTATTACTAAAAAAATGTGCGGGGTGTTACATTCTTCCCTCCTCAAAGAACTTTCGTCCTCGAAAGTTCATTCTTGAAAAAGCTCCGGGTACTGGGCCTTCATCTCATCCTTTCGCTCCCAGGTAGCCTCCTTGAACTGGTGATTCTGCCACAGGACTTTCACAAAAGCAATTTCCCTGCGGCACAACGTCTTTACCTCTCTGGTGAGAAATTCTACAGGCTTTTCCTCGTAGCTCAAGTTGTCATTCAACTGCAATGGCTCAAAGTCAACTACATGGGACAGGGTCTGTCACATACTTCCTTAGCATCGAAACATGGAAGACATTATGAACTGAAGACAGTGTTGGGGTAATGCCAATCAGTAAGCTACAGGGCCAATTCGCTTCTAAGACCTCGAAAGGCCCAATGAACCTCAAACTCAGCTTCCCTTTCTACCAAACCTCATAATACCTTTTATAGGTGCCACCCTTAAGAACACTTTATCACCAAACTCAAATTTCAGGTTTTTACGTCTCACATCGACATAGCTTTTTTGTCTGCTCTGAGCTGGTTGCATACGAGCTCTAATCTTCTGTATTGCCTCATTCGTGGTCTGCACTAGCTCAGGACCTAGCAACTTCCTCTCACCAACCTCACTTCGGCATACTGGAGACTTGTAACTCTTTCCATATAGGGCCTCAAATGGCAATGTGCCAGTGGCAGTCTGATAGCTATTATTATATACGAATTCCATTAAATGCAGGTGAGAGTCCCAACTCCCTGAAAACTCTAGTGCACAAGCGCACAACATATCTTCCAATATCTGGTTCAGACGTTCTATTTGACCATCAGTCTATGGGTGAAAAATTGTACCAAAATCCAATCGAGTACCCAATGCTAACTGGAGACTCTTCAAAAAAACTAGATGCAAAACGAGGGTCATCGTTTGACATAGCTAAAACTAGTACCAAAAGAGGTGTAACAACCCCTTCCATAAATAACTATGAAACTTAAGATGTTGAAAATCAGCAACACTTCTACACGTCCGAGCTGAGAACTGTGAAAACGGTCATGAAGTTAAGAAAGTCTTATATACTAAAAACATATATCTGAGCCTACCATGTCACAGGGAAAACTTCATATGTGCAGTGAAGAAACTGGTCATACTATATAATGCGTCATCTGAAGATACGTACCAGAACAAATCTAGTCAACTGAAAACTGCTTCTACTCTAGAAGCGCCAACTGTGATGTCTTTCCTAGGGTCTACATGTCTGAGAATAACTCTGTCTAATTAAGTCTCACATTCATGAGAAACTCATCATGAGGCTCTATGCTGTCATGAGCTATAAAACTTGCTTGAGCCATCCTCATATTATTCTTTAGGCTTGAAACAATCACATATCATTACTTAGACCCCGCTGCGAACGAGTCCAGAATTCCCCCCGAAAATGAGGTTTTGAAGTCCCTGGATGCTAAAGCATAAGTCAATTGATAACACATTTTCATAATCTCGTAATAACCGTAATTGATCCTTGAAGTCATTTTTTTTAACGATAAAACCTTCTTGATTCATAAGTCCTAGCTTGGATTACTCGTACTCCCTAAAGCTAGTTAACTCATTGCCCATGCAAGAGAATACATACTATCTTGTAATGCTCCAAACCCACTTTTAGTAACTTCTTACTATCAACTCAACTTTATTGCCAAGTCTATCCCTTATACCAATGGTTATATTGGAAGATCCAACTTACTTACTTTTGTGCATATACCATTATTGTCTACCTCGAGTTGGATTATTTTCTTTTCTCAATCAAATTGATGGTCTTGCTAGTTCATGTTTCCAACACTTGCACACAAAGTCAAAATCCCTTAAATCTTACTAATGCCCTCAATGTTTTACGTCTTAACTAATGAAGCCTCAACATACCATATCAATAGTTCTCGAACATCTACTGTTACTAGTAACTCCATTTTAACTTATCCCTTCTCAACCTTCTATTTCGGTAACAGATTCTTGTGTTAAAACAAAGTTCCATACCAATCACCTACATAAGCTATCTTTCCATCTAACACATATTGTCCTAAAGTTCCACATGATAATGAGGTATTCTTCTTTTACACCAAAACAAATACCTTGTAACCCCTCTTATCAAGCCTTCAAACCATACTTAACTAGGAGTTTCGAACACATTAAATTTCTTTCTCTTTCCAAAAGAGTAAACTTTCTTGGATACTTTTCTCTCATTCACACTTATCTCTGATAAAACCACTAAATTCAAGACACCTCCCTTTTTTTTTCCACTTTCCATGTGGAACATAATCTCTTTACTAAATTATATTTTACTTAACTCCTCCATAAATCTTATCTCTCTCACTAAGAATTTCCATCTTGTAGAATTCCTCTTTGCCAATTTGCATACGTTTAAACTCCAAAAGACTTTTGTTTCTTCAAATCTGTCTAACTTGGATCTCCTTAATACAATAAGGCTCTGGGTTTAGTCTAGGTATACTAAAATAATCCTTCAACCTAAACAAATAACAACTTTAACCCCTTTAAGCCCAAGGTCATGTCCAACCATTTTAGCTTCCTTTAATGACATCTACCTAGCTAGATATTCCAAAAGAATTTTTTATATCATTACACATACTTTACCTAGTTCATCAAGTTGTAGTATTACCCAAATGATTATGACTTATGAATCCTTTCTAAAATTCTTCTCGAAATGTTGGGTTTTTAATATCTTAAAACCTTTAATAAATCTATAGACTCTTCTTATTTTCCTCCTTATTCATAAAAAAACTTTTAACCTTATACTTGAGCACTGGCCTGTGTATTTATACTACCACCGATTGCACTATCCAATACAAAACATAACACTAGTCCTTGATCAATTCTTGTCTCGACAATTTTATTCATTGGCTTAAACATTTAAATACCTTCATTCCTAAATTGTCATAACTCTACATAGTTTCATCAACCTTTAACTTGCTGAACTGAGGTATATATTTGTTCGTTTCTAACATAATTTCCATGAAATTAACTAGTGTCAAGTGACCTCATAGTCTACTCTATTTTAATTTTCTCCTTTTGTAGTGTCGTACCTGATAATCCTCTTATAATAACTTCTAACGAGTCACTGACCTAGCATTAGAACATAACTGGTGCATTTAAGCTAAACAAACATTTTAATTCACAACTATCATAAAACTTGTAATTGATAAGACATACCTGACGATGATGAGGAATCCGTTCATGGGCCATAAGGACAATCTAGACTTATATAGTAAGTCAGTCTACAGAACCCAAAACATGAGCTCTGATACCAATTGTAATGACCCGACCCCCTAGGACTTAAGTTAGGTCGTTACTAAATACATGCATGCATGGAACTCAAAATGACACTCGGTTATGGAAAAATAAATGCTAATTAAATAAGGTAAGTTCAAAAGACTTTCATTAAATTCAAATATTAAAGCAATAGTAGGATATCCAGAAATCATAAAGGATAGTAAATAAGTCTGAAAAACGATTCTTAAAGATAAGTTTTAAACATCAAAACTAAAAGTTGAGAGAAACATGAAAAGAACTCTAAATCTCATGATGCGAAGCGTAAAAACTAGTCCCAGTGGCTCGATCACGAATTTCGCTTGTCCATCGCCGGTACATCTCTACCCTTACCTGAAACAACAACATGAGAAAGAATGAGTATAAAACAGTAAGTAACCCCACTACTGGGGTCAGGCTAGGCATCTATGTCCTCTAGATACCCACCTCTGGTGAAACATATAAACTGCTCTAGTCCTCATGAGACACATATACACATGAAAATGGAAGGAGACTGAGTCCTATCATCCTACTGTAGTTAAGTATGCCTACTACCTCTAGTGAATAGTTTGTGAATCTTGAAGGAAACACAAACTGGTGAATCCCGAAGGAGACACAAACTGGTGAATCCCGAAGGAAATACAAACTGGTGAATCCCAAAGGAAACACAAAATCTAATGGGCATCTAACTAATCAGTAAGGACATTTGCACAGTCCCAACATCATAATCATCACTGTACGAATTTATGACATAGATATAAACCTCAGCATCATGGCTCTACAACATACATATATACCTCAATATCATGGTTCTATAACATACATGTATATTGTTGGATCGATATGGCAACCCTAGAGGGGGGTGAATAGGATTTAATTAATTTTTTTTCTAAATTAACCCAATTAAACTAATTAATACACTTTTTATAAATAATAAGAAAAATTCAATTTATACAAAAAATAAGATGACAAAAAGTGTGATAATTTAATTTTATCAAATTTTAGCAAATAAATAAGAACAAACTAAAACATACAATAAATTGCTTAAATTAATTGCAAAAATAAAAAGAAAAGAGTTAGAGAAGAAGACACTGGTTTGGTCAAACTCGACCTACTCCACTCCCCAAGCGCCTCTTGGGAACTTGAATAAAATCTTTCCGACTCTTTCCACGTATTAGAGCCCAACCGTTACACCACCGCTCCTTTTATGGGTTCAAGAGTAAACCCGATCCTTTCCACAGTTTAGGATCAAACCGTTACAAATGTTAGAATTTTTGAAGAACACAATACAACTCTCACTAGAGTGAATTTTATAAGTTTAAGCACTCAACCAATTTATCCTCACAATACAATAACACTCTCTCAAGAATAAGATGAAAGAAAAACAAAATTGGGAGCTTAGAGAGAGCAACAATGGAAACTTTTGAGTTTTGGAGGATTATGAAATGTAGAATTTGTTAGTTCAAAATTTGAAGAGGAAGATGGTTTATATAGGGATGGAAAAATTTTTAGAAACAACAATTAATTTGGACCATTGGATTTTGGAAAAGAAAAAACAATGGTGGAGATTTTAAACTAAACTAGTCGTTAGATACAAACAAAATATAATATTAAATTTCTTTTCTTTTGAAATTCATTTCCTTTTTAAAATTAATCCAAAAAATAAAAAAAATATCATGTGTCAAAAACTAGCCGTTAGATACAAACATAAAATAATATTAAATTCATTTTCTTCTTAATTCATTTTCCTTTTAATTCATTTTTTTTAAATTCATTCTTTTTGAAGTCAATCCAAAAATAAAAAAACATACCATGTGTAAAAAAACTAGCCGTTAGACACAAACATAAAATAATATTAAATTTATTTTCCTTTTAAATTTCTTTTAAATTTCATTTTCTTAATAAAATAATATATATAATATTTTAAATAACCAAAAGCCCCACGTGTCACTCTTACAAAGCTCCACGTGTCGTCGCCGGATTGGTCATTGATGCTGACTTAGTCGCCACGTCATCGCCACCGGTATTTTTCGATAAAACTTGTTTCGGTCATAACTTCTTCGTTTTAGCTCCGATTTAAGTGATTCAAGAGGTGTTGGAATCGTTGTTCGAGCTCTACGCTATGGACATATTAAAACACTAAAATTTTCAGTAATTAAAAAATTGAGTTTGTTATCATCAAAACATTGA
>NC_143486.1:3868116-3875616 GCF_027475165.1 Benincasa hispida
ATTCCCCTAGTAATGGCGAGCGAACCGGGAAGAGCCCAGCTTGAGAATCGGGCGTCCTCGACGTCCGAATTGTAGTCTGGAGAAGCGTCCTCAGTGGCAGACTGGGCACAAGTCCTCTAGAAGGGGGCGCTAGAGAGGGTGAGAGCCTCATTGCGCTCGAACCCTATCGCACCACGAGGCGCTATCAACGAGTCGGGTTGTTTGGGAATGCAGCCCCAATCGGGCGGTAAATTTTGTCCAAGGCTAAATATGGGCGAGAGACCGATGGCAAACAAGTACCGCAAGGGAAAGATGAAAAGGACTTTGAAAAGAGAGTCAAATAGTGCTTGAAATTGTGGGGAGGAAAGCGGATGGGGGTCGGCGATGTGCCCTAGTCGGATGTAAAACGGTGACAAGCCGGTCTGTCGATCGACTTGGGGCATAGACCGATGCAGATTGAGATGGCGGCCTACGCCCAGGCCTTTGTTACGCCTGTGGAGATGTCGTCGTCCCGATCGTGGCTGGCAGCGTGGGCCTTCGGGTGGGTTACGGAATCTACGTGCTATTGGCATCAGCCTGTGGGCTTCCCATTCGACCCATCTTGAAACACAGACCAAGGAGTCTGACATATGTGCGAGTTAACGGGTGAGTAAACACGTAAGGCACAAGGAAGCTGACTGGTGGGATCCCCTCGTGGGTTGCACCACCGACCGACCTTGATCTTCTGAGAAGGGTTCGAGTGTGAACATGCCTGTCAGAACCCAAAAGATGGTGAACTATGCCTGAGCGGGGTGAAGTCAGAGGAAACTCTGGTGGAGGCCCGCAGTGATACTGACGTGCAAATCGTTCGTCTGACTTGGTTATAGGGGAAAAAGACTAATCGAACCATCTAGTAGCTGGTTCCCTCCGAAGTTTTCCTCAGGATAGCTGGACCTGCGGGTGAGTTCTATCGGGTAAAGCCAATGATTAGAGGCATCGGGTGCGCAACGCCCTCGACCTATTCTCAAAATTTAAATAGATGGGACAGTGTGGCTACTTTGTTGAGCAGCACCACGGAATCGAGAGCTCCAAGTGGGCCATTTTTGGTAAGCAGAACTGACGATGCGGGATGAACTGGAAGCCGGGTTACGGTGCCTAACTGCGCGCTAACTTAGATCCCACAAAGGGTGTTGGTCGATTAAGACAGCAGGACGGTGGTCATGGAAGTCGAAATCCACTAAGAAGTGTATAACAACTTATCTTCCAAATCAACTAGCCCCGAAAATGGATGGCGCTAAAGCGTGCGACCTATATCGACCGTTGAGGCAAAAGCCAGGCCCCGATGAGTAGAGGGTGTGGCAGTCGCTGCAAAACCTTGGGCATGAGCCTAGGTGGAGCGACCGTCGGTGCAGATCCTTGGTGGTAGTAGCAAATATTCAAATAAGAACTTTGAAGGCTGAAGAGGGGAAAGGTTCCATGTCAATGGCACTTGCACATGGGTTAGTCGATCCTAAGAGACGAGGGAAGCCCGTCTGATAGGTGACAATGCGAACTTCGAAAGGAAATTGGGTTAAAATTCCTGAACTGGGATGTGACGGCTGACGGTAACGTTAGGGATTCCAGAGATGTCGGCGGGGACCTCGGGAAGAGTTGTCTTCTCTGTTTAACAGCATGCCCGCCCTGGAAACGGCTCAGCCGGAGGTAGGGTTCAGCGGCTGGAAGAGCACCGCACGTCACGTTGTGTCCAGTGCGCCCTCGACGACCCTTGAAAATCTGGAGGATTGAGTGCCTCTCATGCCTGGTCGTACTCATAACCGCATCAGGTCTCCAAGGTGAACAGTCTCTGGTCGATGGAACAATGTAGGCAAGGGAAGTCGGCAAAATGGATCCGTAATTGGCTCTGAAGGCTGAGCATGGGTCCCAGTCTCGAACCCGTCGGCTATCGGTGGACTGCTCGAGCTGCTCCCGCGGCGAGAGTGGGTCGCCGCATACCGGCCGGGGGACAGACTGGGAACGACTCCTTCGAGGGCCTCCCTGAGCGTCGAACAGTCAACTCAAAACTGGTACGGAAAAGGGGAATCTGACTGTTTAATTAAAACGAAGCATTGCGATGGTTCCTGCGGATGCTAACGCAATATGATTTCTGCCCGATTCTCTGAATGTCAAAGTGAATAAATTCAACCAAGCGCGGGCAAATGGCGGGAGTAACTATGACTCTCTTAAGGTAGTCAAATGCCTCATCATCTAATTAGAGACGCGCATGATGGATTAACAAGATTCCCACTGTCCCTGTCTACTATCCAGCGAAACCACAACCAAGGGAACAGGCTTGGCAGAATCAGCAGGGAAAGAAGACCCTGTTGAGCTTGACTCTAATCCGACTTTGTGAAATGACTTTAGAGGTGTAGGATAAGTGGGAGCCGAAAGGTGAAAGTGAAATACCATACTTTTAACGTTATTTTACTTATTCCGTGAAGTGGAAGCGGGGCACTGCCCCTCTTTTTGGACATAAGGCCTGCTTCGGCGGGCCAATCCGGGCGAAAGACATTGTCAGGTGGGGAGTTTGGCTGTGGCGGCACATCTATTAAAAGATAACGCAAGTGTCCTAAGATGAGCTCAATGAGAACAGAAATCTCGTGTGGAACAAAAGGGTAAAAGCTCGTTTCATTCTGATTTCCAGTACGAATACGAACCGTGAAAGCATGGCCTATCGATCCTTTAGACCTTCAGAATTTGAAGCTAGAGGTGTCAGAAAAGTTACCACAGGGATAACTGGCTTGTGGCAGCCAAGGGTTCATAGCAACGTTGCTTTTTGATCCTCGATGTCGGCTCTTCCTATCGTTGTGAAGCAGAATTCATGTTCACCCACCAATAGGGAACGTGAGCTAGGTTTATAACGTCATGAGACAGTTTAGTTTTACCCTACTGATGACAGTGTTGCAATAGTAATTCAACCTAGTACGAGAGGAACCGTTGATTTGCATAATTGGTCATCGCACTTGGTTGAAAAGCCAGTGGCATGAAGCTACCGTGCACTGGATTATGACTGAACGCCTCTAAGACAGAATTCGAGCTAGAAGCGACGCATGCGCCCATCGCTTGATTGCCGACCAGCAATAGGGGCCTTCCGGCCCTCAAAGGCACGTGTCGTTGGCTAAGCCATCATGACAGATGAGTTGCGGGGGCTGCCTTGTAACGTAATTCCCACCGAGCGATGGGTTGAATTCTTTACAGATGACTTAAATACGCGACAAGGTATTGTAAGTGGCAGAGTGGCCTTGCTTCCACGATCCACTGAGATTCAGCCCTTCGTCGCACCGATTCGTCCCTCCCCACACACACCTATTTATTTCTTCCAAGTTCCATAGAGGTTATATGCTAAGTAGAAGTATACAAACATAAGGCTAAGTGTTGTTGAGTGGATGGGTTGGCATGAAAGCCCATCATGGCTTAAAGGATAGGTCGCATGGGGTGTGGGGGTGGCCTATGATGAAAATGGACCGTGGTGTTTGGATGCTCAAGTATATGGGTTGGGCGATCGTGTGCATGCCAAGGCTCGTGGCTGAGGCTTGGTCTTGGGCGCCCAGGTGCACATCAAAAACCTCTTTGGAGGTTAGTGACACTGTCCCCGAGTGCGTGCCCCATGCCCACCCCACTGTCCCCTTGCGCGCACCTCAGGCCCTCCCAACACCCCATGCGTGCGCACGCACCCCATGCCTACCCTGCTCGCCTGTACGCGCCCCCCACGCCCACCACCCTGCTCGCTCGTGCACGCTCCCCACGCCCACCCTACTCGTCCGTGCGCGGCCAACGCCCACCACCCTACTCGCTCGTGCACACGCCCACGCCTACCACCCTGCTCGCCCGTGCGCGCGCCCCATGCCTATCACCCTGCTCACCCATGCGCAGGCTCCACGTCTATCACCCTGCTCGCCCGTGTGCGTGCCCCACGCCCATCCTGCTCACCCGTGCGTGCGCCCCATGCCTAGCCATGCCCCTCTGCTCGCCTATGCTCGCATCGCACGCCCACCCAGCCACCTATGTGAGCGCCCCATGCCCAAACACGCCCACCCAGCCGCCTGTGTGCGCGTCCCATGTCTACTCAGCCCCACCCCGCGGGCGTGCCATGCCCCATACCTACTCAGCCCCACCCATCATCGCCCAATCTCACCCAGCACCCCCTTGCGATCGCAGCCCATGCCCATCAACCTATCCTTGAGCACACGTCATGCCCACCTTGCCCACGTGCCATGCCCACCCACCCTACACGCCATGCCCACCGATGACCACCCGCCCACCCTTACACTAGTATTTGTGCACGACATGCATCACCCCTATGCTCACCATCCCCCACGTGCCTTCCTTTCTCATCCAATGCTCAACATCACTCCTTTCCCCAAAGATACATGAAGGTTATGTTTATCCATGGAGGTTAGCATGTATTAAGAAAGGAGTAGGTTAGATATTGTAAAGGCCTAACTTCAAATTGGATTGATTCTTAAATCATTGGGTAAAGTGTATATTAACTAGTGTGGCTTTGTAGTTGCACATGGTTGAAGAGAACCATGGTGTCACCCGGTCTAATAATACAACACATATATTGTACACCCAAACGACAACGTATAACTAACTTTTGATGTTCACTAAAACATGTGTTCTGAAATTAACAATGATAGAATAATCATTCCAATAAAACATTACTCTTTCGCTTAAAGAGTGTTGGTACACAACACAGAGACGCCGACCTTCTATGTGCCATGACTCTACCCTTGTGCATGCCATGAAATGTAACACCCATGAAACATGAATTCTATGTTCTAATGTTAGGATTGTTTGAATCTTTTGTTGGTAACCCATAAACATAAAACAATGATGTCTACCAAATATAAGATCAATCATGTTCACACAATGCGACAACCTAAGACTTGGGACAGCCACACAACGTGTATGCACTGACACCAACCTTGTGCATGTTAGGACACACCAACCATGAATTGTGAAATCTATCTTCCCATGCTCGGATTGACTTGAAATTTTTTTTAGAAACTAAACAACATAAAAAAATGATTGTAACAAGATATCAGAATTTTTTGCCACCTCCAACCATATTATTATTATTTTTAATATTTAATAATAAAATATTCATAAAATATTATTGATTGTTTAAAAAATTATGAAACTTGTGTTGCACACTAATTTGAGTGTCCCAATCATAGTCCAATCACGTCCATGCCATGAGACACTATAAAACTTGAGTTTTTTTGAGTGAGTGACAGCTCGTCATTTGACATATGCAAGTCTGCCAGGCCAAAAATTATTCAGAATGCCCTATATGGGGGGTCGACTTGCCTGCATGGGTGGGGCGTGGGGGTACCCCTGTCGCCGTGTCCATGCTCCAAGCATAGTGTGCAACATAATACCAACATATGCTTGGGGCTTGGACGCGGTCAGAGGTCCACGTCCTTGCGTCGGACGGAGAGAAATAGCAGGATGTTGAGTTGAGCTAAAAGGATGGGCTTGTTTGGACGATGCAAAAGCACATGGTTTCTTGCATGGTCTAGATGGACTTATCCCTCGCGAGACTAGATGGCCTGCAGTCTTTCCTTTGTTTGATGGGATGGAAGGGGTCGCCTCGAAGCAAAAACTGGAATGAAATTGGAGAGTTGTGAGAGAGAGTTGTTCGATCGTGCACGACGTTGCGTGCTCGGCCTCGTTTGATGACTCTGCATCCTTGCTGTAGGGTAGGGGTGCGGATAGTCGAGTGTTGTTCGACTCAGATGGCGTACGGCGCGTGAGTGGTGATCTGGTAGTTTAGGTTGGCAGGGTCGGTGCTTGGGCATCGAACTATCAATGTCGACTCCTTTTCATTGACGTGCCCCGAAGAAGTGTTTCGAGCGGCTGAAATTGATCGGTTCTTGCATTGGTACCTCACGCGATGGAAGTGTCGCGTCTCATTAGTCCCTTTCTGTCGGCAGCCTTAGTTGGGTGCACGACAAACCCTAAAGCTCGCGTCACATTCCGCTTCAGTCTTTCCAAGGCTTGTTGCGGCCCACATCGTTGGTGCTCGCTCTCTCAGATGCGATGCATTTGGCGGCATGATATGCTCGGGAAGTCTCTCGAACGTGTTGCCTCTGCATATTGCTTGAACGAATGACACTCGTGGCCCGTGTTGATTTAGTGCCTGTTGTCGTCCTGTCGGAGGGCGGTTGGTGCTATCATATGAGCTGCAATGTCGTGTAGGAATGCTACCTGATTGATCCTTCCAGTAGTCATATGCTTGTCTCAAAGATTAAGCCATGCATGTGTAAGTATGAACTAATTCAGACTGTGAAACTGGGAATGGCTCATTAAATCAGTTATAGTTTGTTTGATGGTATATGCTACTCGGATAACCTAGTAATTTTAGAGCTAATACGTGCAACAAACCCCGACTTCTAGAAGGGATGCATTTATTAGATAAAAGGTCGACGCGGGCTCTGTCCGTTGCTCTAATGATTCATGATAACTCGACAGATCGCATGGGCATCGTGTCGGCGACGCATTATTCAAATTTCTGCCCTATCAAATTTTGATGGTAGGATAGTGGCCTACTATGGTGGTGACGAATGACGGAGAATTAGGGTTCGATTCCGGAGAGGGAGCCTTAGAAACGCCTACCACATCTAAGGAAGGCAGTAGGCGTGCAAATTACCCAATCCTGACACGGGGAGGTAGTGATAATAAATTACAATATCGGGCTCTTCGAGTCTGGTAATTGGAATGAGTACAATCTAAATCCCTTAACAAGGATCAATTGGAGGGCAAGTCAGGTGCCAGCAGCCGCGGTAATTCCAGCTCTAATAGCATATATTTAAGTAGTTTCAGTTAAAAAGCTCGTAGTTAGACCTTGGGTTGGGTCGATCGGTCCACCTATGGTGAGCACTGGTCGGCTCGTCCCTTCTGCTGGCGATGCACTCCTGGCCTTAACTGGCCGAGTCATGCCTCCGGCGCTGTTACTTTGAAGAAATTAGAGTGCTCAAAGCAAGCCTACTCTCTGTATACATTAGAGATCGGAGTAATGATTAATAGGGACAGTCGGGGGCATTCGTATTTCATAGTCAGAGGTGAAATTCTTGGATTTATGAAAGAAAAACAACTGTGAAAGCATTTGCCAAGGATGTTTTCATTAATCAAGAACGAAAGTGGAGGGCTCAAAGACGATCAGATACCGTCCTAGTCTCAACCATAAACGATGCCGACCAGGGATTGGCGGATGTTACTTTAAGGACTCCGCCAGCACCTTATGAGAAATCAAAGTCTTTAGGTTCCGGGGGGAGTATGATCACAAGGCTGAATCTTAAAGGAATTGACAGAAGGGCACCACCAAGAGTGGAGCCTGCGGCTTAATTTGACTCAACACGGGGAAACTTACAAGGTCTATAAATAGTAAGGATTGACAAACTGAGAGCTCTTTCTTGATGCTATTGGTGGTAGTGCATGGCCGTTCTTAGTTGGTGGAGCGATTTGTCTGGTTAATTCCGTTAAGGAATGAAACCTCAGCTT
>NC_143486.1:5805616-5927296 GCF_027475165.1 Benincasa hispida
GAAGTAATAAATCTCAAATAGGGTATCATCCTCAAGGATCGGCATGAGCAAAATTTTCCTAACTTAGCTATCACAATTCTTCGTCAATTTTATCTAGGCAACCAAAAGATGATTTTTATCTATAACTACGGATAACAAAAATTCAGTCGCACACAAGAACAATACAATACAAAACAATTCCAGGGTGTTGTTTCATTTAGGGAATACAATGAATATGACATGCAATTAATTGAAATTGATAGATTGAGGCTAGAAGTTCAAAAATCAGGAAATCCTCTCTCGAGCTCAAACCATCCTAATAACTACCCATCGACCCGAATCTCTTCTATCGCTTGAATAGTTATAGCATTAAGACCCTTCAATCGCACCCCTTATTATTCTAAATTCACTCTCATGCAATTTTGAATAATAATATAAATTATTGCATCCAACGAATTAAATTCTCTCTCGAGACATCTAATTAACTTAAGTTCATTTAATTAATGGCCAGTTAATCCAAAGCATTAAGCACAAAACAATCTACAAATCTATGCAAAATTAATCAATTGTAAATTCAAATACTCAAAGTAACATCCCTAAAATCCCCAAACACCCTAGAAAAAAAGAGTTTAGCCACGCATGATTCTGATAACAGTATTCAACAAACAAAAAATTATTATGGGAAAAAATTAATTAACAAAGAAGAACAACCTCCCTTCAATAGGTTCAAATCCCAATCACGATCTTCTTGACCCCTGCTATGAATACCATATTGTCCTTCAACAAAATTGCACAATCACAATCAATCCAGAAATGCTCTCAGATCAACTCTCAATCGAAATCTCGAGTCTTCAACAAAAGACGATTATAATTGCTCTGTTTTGGCTCTTATACAGACTACAATTTAGGTAAAATCTATCAAAGTCAGCTATCTTTTTTCCTCCCTTCCGACCTGGCGGCGTGATGCTATTATTTATTGTCACACCCCCTCCCAGATTACCCTTCTTAATCCAGAAGTAAATGTGACGACAGTAGTTACCAACCCTTTTGTGGCACTTACTGTCTAACTAACATCCTTAACCTGCTTAGATCCCTGGAATACATATATAACAATCACCAAACCAAGGAAACTTTAAAAATAACCTCAGAACACCAGGGATCAACAACAACATAATTACATCATATTAACACATACAGAGTTTAGCGGCCCCAATATACTTTACTAGTCCCTAATATGAGCAACACATATGTACAGAAATTTACAGAATAAACGACTAAAACTTCTCTCTAGACTTTGGACTTTTAACTAGAGTCCTTGAGTGGCAGAGCGGCAGGACAGCTCACCTCTGGGGAGATGACCACTACCTTGGAAAAGAAAAACATTTGAAAGAATGAGCTACTCGCCTAGTGAGTGACTTAATAAAAACATAAATCTCATGCTTAAATTGAAAGCTAGAAAATAGAATTGAACTAAAACATGCCAAGCAAACGTGTACATAAAACTTTTAAAACCATTGTATCTGAAAACATAGCTAAACTGATTCCTGGTTGAGAGAGAACCCTCGTGGTTCAATCTCAACGTTGGATATCATGTTCAAGAGAGAACCCTTTTGTTCAATCTCTCAAACATAAGTCTGGGCTGGAGTGATAATCCTTTTGTTCAACACCTTTTAGCCAATGCTAGGAAAGAACCCTCGTGGTTCAATCTCATCGTCGGATATCATGTTTAAGAGATAACTCTTTTGTTCGATCTCTCAAACATAAGCTTGGGCTGGGGTGAGAACCCTTTTGTTCAACATCTTTCAGCTAATGCTAGGAAAGAACCCTCGTGGTTCAATCCTACTAAACTAATTAACTGTCATACGTACACGTAGAGCAAACTGGATCCTGATGTCAAGGATCATAACTGAAGTAGGGTACCACTGCTTATCACTGAACTGAGTGAATTATTCTGATACCTTCTCTATGTACTTCAACATCAGAATCATAACATAACTGAAACTAGGTAGTACAACTTAAATACCTTCTTCTTGTACTTCGGTATTGAGCTGAAAATACCTGATAGGAAAACATTTTCATAAAACAAGCTTACTAAAAGCTTGATCTCATTAAACATAGTTTTCATAAGAATATCATTTGCTAATGCATGCTCAACAACATTAAGAGCACATATGCTTTAAAACATAATACAAATACTTATAACTTAAACATGTCATAGAATGTTCTTTTGAAAACTACCATGGTTCAACCATTGTACCAAAGCATATCTCATAAACTTTGTAACTAGCATGCGTTTATAAACTTTAGAGAAATGTGTTGCTTGGAACTTCTTGTAAAATAACCAACATAAAAGTAACTGTTAATAAAGCATGGATTATTAAAATATTTATAAACCATTTATAAATCATTTATAGTCACTCATAGGTCCTTCAAGTTTGCTTCCTTAAGGCTTGATAGGCTTTTCCAATGGGAGTTGAACCTACACATATAGGCATACTACTTAGTGTTTACATTAGCCTTCCTTTTAGGCCTACTCAATAAATCAAACTCACATTCCAAAACATCACATTGTGCCTCCTACCATTCACTTTGAGGATCAGACACTTAGCCAATTTGGAGGGATTGGGTGTCAAAAGAATGCACCCTTTGATCGCCCACACTCCCATACTTAGAAAAAATTTGGAGCATCAAACTGCAGATTCAATTCCAAAAATTCATAACTAAATTTCCAGAACTGATATCAAGGAAATTCCTTCTACAAAGTTGCTTAGAATCAAGTTAGAAACATTAACTTAAAATTTCAGCTCAAAATTCTCTGTCGTTTGATCTGGATATTCAAACCTTCATCATTGGCCCCAATTCAAGCAGCTACCTGCTTGTTCAACAACTTTCAGTTCAAACTTCAAAAATATATAACTCGCATTCCAGGCCTCATCTTAAAAAGTTTCATTCTACAAAGTTGTTTATAGCCGAGTTAACAATATTACCTCAAATTTTTAGCTCAAAAATCATCGTAATTCATCCTAGAGCTTTAATTCTTCACTGGTTGCCTAGATTCACCTGAGAAACAAACCCTTCGTCTTTATTTTGCTCCTCCGGCCTTATTCCGGCAAGTTTTCCCTCCCGTAGCACAACCACAGAAAATAGACACACAGAGATTTCGAATGCCACTAGAATTACACAAATAGCCCAAGTGGTTTTTTCAAACCAATTAAGCGAATTTGGCCTTCTTACTTACCACCGCCCAAAATCCTGCATGAAAACTCCTTGTGCCACCTTGCCCACTAATGCGATGAAGGGCTAGGATTTGATCAATTTTCCTTTCCTAACTCCACCCATAGTGTTAATCCAGCACTACACCTCAAAGAATTGCATGACCTCATCCATATGCTCACTACGTACTCTAATGTCAAACATGACCCTCCAACATTCAGCCAACCACCTCATGCTTGGCTTGCTACCCGATTGCAAACTACCACCCACACCTTTCCTCATCTCCAAGCCCATTGCATGAGCTCCATCCTTAGGCAACATTTAGTGAAATTCAGCCAATCAATTCACCCTTCATTCATTTCTCCACCTAGGTCATCTACCACATCATGGCTTCCTTCTTTCTTCCATAATTCCTAAGACATGATTTCATCATAGCTCATTAGAAGACATCGCATTACCTACTCTTACTTAAAGTAATTAGGGTTCGGGTTTTACATTTATAACATGCTCGCAGCGTTGCAACGCTGGCGTCATGCCAGCCGTGCGTCAAAGTCGTAGCGTTGCAGCGTTGCCCTATTTCAAATTACTATCGGATCTGCAGTGTTAGGAAGCAACATTGCAACGCTCTTCCAACGCTGGCTCCCCTGAATTGTCTTCCAAATTTGCCTCTTTTCTTGATCTTGGGTCCTTGATTCTTCGTAATTCCATAGCCAAACCATAATTGCTCAAAATTGGAGTTTTACAGCTTTTTTTTTTTCATTTTCTCACAAATTGCTCCAGATGCTTAATTTCCTGAAATTACTCAATAAACCACGTCAAACTAAACAAAACTAACAATATTAGTTCTAAATTTGAAGGTAATAAAAGAACTTTTTATATTCTTTTCACAACCCCAAATTTAAAACTTTGCTAGTCTCGAGCAAAGAAAAGAAAGAAACACAAAGTAGGAGAAATAATGAATATTGAAATGAAAAGGTTCGAGGCATGCACTCTCTTATTCTGGTTTCATCAGCTTCTCAACATATACAATGCTCATCCATATAAAAATTCAAACACATTCTAATGCGCGTGTGTGACTCCTCCTTTAATTCAAAACTCAACAACTGACTTATGATTTAATTAAGCTTCATCAATTTTCCCCCTAATCTAGCTCAAGCACCAATCATCAAGCATCACCACACTCAATGAAGTAATATGTCCACTAAGGTACCTTATATCTCTCTCTCTCTTTTTTCTTAAAAAAAAAACAACAAAAGGGCCCGAAACTTGCATCATTTTACCAAGGGGCACAAGCTTTCACACATCCATCACAGGGAACCATACCCAGTCAATTCCCTTGTGTCCTAACTGATCACAGCAAAGACAGCTCTTTTTACCCGCATCCATCCCTACACATTACAAGTTTAAAAATAATAAAAAGATATTTCTTTCAAGCGCATGAGTGCACACTCTATATTTTTCTTTTTCAATGGTAGTAATAATAATCTTTTCTTTCCTCTTAGTCTAACATTACAACCCATCATGCAAGACACTCTCTAACCAGTGGGGCCTTTCGAGGTGACAACCAAATTGACTTAAATTAATGTTTTGTTCAATTAGAGGTTCTAAATTAAAGTGATCCGTGCTCAAGATAACAGATGATACAAAGAGGGATTCAAAACAAAGAACACTCAAGACATAACTATGTTATCCAATTTTTACTTCAAAGCATGGCATACATCTTGAATGACTCATCAACCATCATAATAAAAGAAAGCAACCAAAGAACACAATTCAATCAGTCTCAACATTTTTTCTAACCCAAACTAACTATTTTTTCAAATTTTTCAAAATTTTTCAAATTTTCCTCAAAATCAACAATAACATGCATAAAACAATCAACTCAAAACAACATGCATGAAAGCACGAGATTCAAGCACAAGGTACGCCTCAACCATCAAGATGCATAATTGCTCAAAATTGGAGTTTTACCCCGGATTTTTTTTTTTTATCATTTTCACACAAATTGCTCATGATGCTTAATTTCCTGAAATTACTCAATAAACCATGTCAAACTAAACAAAACTAGCAATATTAATTCTAAATTTAAATGTAATAAAAGCAGTTTTTAGATGCTTTTCAGAGGTCGGGGTCAGAGAATCTCCATTCGGGGATTGAGTCCCTGCAAGGAAAAATTCTCTGGTTTTATTTTTATTTTTTATTGTCTTTATTTAAAATCAATTAAAATGTGGTATTTATATTGAAATTTTAAATATCTTAGGTGATAAATTAGTATTATTATTGTTTTATTTATTTAAATTGATAATTAAAAAAACATATTAGAATTTTTTAAAAAATAATAATAAATAATTAAAGTTAATTATAATATGAAATGAAATTTTTTAAAAAAATAGCAGAAGTGTAGCAAGCTACAAAAAAAATAAAAACAATTAAAAATATTTGGGGCAAGGTCAAGGATTCCCTCACCATCCCGCCCTTGTCCCCAATCGAGGACCCATTTTGTGTCCCCGGTTTGACCTCCATCCCAGATCAAACTGAGGATTGCTCGCCCTAGCCCACAAGGATTTTTGTCAACCATAGTTCTTCCAACCATGCTTATAAATTAAGCAAAATGTTGAAACATCTTTATTTTTAAATGACATTGAATTTTCATTTTTTTAGTTGTTGAAAGGGAAGAGCAAAAGAGACATATGAAATAGAGAAAAAAGGAAGTATTTAATATTAAATGTGAAATACAAATGTAAAAGTAGTATTTCATATATGAAAAGAAAGAAATACAAGGAAAATTTGTATGGATGACCTAATATTTGGGCCGAAAATGCTCGATCATATTTTTTCTTTAAAAAAAATAATGTCAAATGACCTATACTGACGTCATCGCCATACCAAATTACGAAATTTCCCTCCCTTTTTGTCTTCCATATGCTTTATTGAAATTTCTTCAAACGTAACGGTGTTCTTATGTCCCTCATTCTATCTTCTCATGATTTTGATGCATTTGCAAAATCGTCCACCTGCTGTCAACAATTGAATCTCTTGGGTAAGTGAATTTAATATTTTTCGTGCTTGTTTAGGTTTTGGGTTGTGATGTGTTTTATACATGCGATGAAATAATAATACTTATGAGATTTAACGCCCAGTTTTCTCTAGTCAAACCCAATTGCAAATTCGACCGGAGTTCTTAGTGAGTCCAGGGTCGAACGCAGGGATTGCTTGTAAGCGTGCGATGAAACTAAAAATATGAACTTATCACAAGTTAAAATGTTCAAGGGGTTGATTAAATAAGCTAACTTAAATATAAATGTGCGATGGGAATTATGTTAAAATGAAGCAGTGTGAGTTGGATAACAGTTATGCGATAAGAGGGTTGAGAAGGATTTTTACTAACTCTTTCTAAACAACTAGATGGATTATGCGATCAAACTATACACTCAATGTTACGACCAACACTTCTCAGTGTTCTTTGCCACGTTATCTTATCTCAAGATGCATGCGATAGGTCTAATATGCAGATAATGTACTTATTTCTAAGGAACATTTTCTCTTATTTTATGAGGTCCTAATCTAAATTCTTTCAAACTCAGATTAACTTTACTTAGAACAATTTACAAATTGATTCAAGCAATAAATATAAGCATACATAAAACAAGTTGATCTCATGAATCCTCCAGTTATTTAGTCGTGTTTGCTACAATCTTCTCAACTCATGAGGCGATTTAGCTATGCATGATGTTGGTGAAAAATATAGACAAGGTATATAACAAATATGTATTCATACTGCAAATCTGAATTTGTCAATACAAGAAATACAATATAAATACACAAAACAAAGAGAAGGGTTAGAGACTCAAGTCGTGATTCGCAATTTCTTGCTTCCTCTAGCTCGTTTTACAGTTGCTTCACTTAGGCGATTGAATAGTATTACCCTATTCTCTCCCTAGAATCCTAAACTCTCACTAAGGAATTTCTATGGAAAATTAGTAAGGGTTTCTAGCAGAATTTTTTCCCAGGGTATTCTTCTCGTCTCCCATGATATATGTCACGATGTATGTATGTTTTGCATGGGTATTTATAGGCATTCGTGAGCACTTCTTTTTTCTAACTCATCATTGCGTTGATGGGGCACATTAAATTCCATATCCTGTCGTGTCGTATGCAACGTGTCAGGAGTACATTGAATCTTCAACAAAATTTTCCTATCGGCCACCAACACAACTTATGATGTGACACCCATCGCCCATGGCATGTCATGCCTCAATGCTTGCAGATTATGCGATCATCTTTCCTTTCCTTTTCTGGCAATTCTTGTTTGATCGCATCAATGGGTATGTAACATGCGATCGCACATTCAACAGACTGCTAAAGGATATTCTGCATAGAAGTAACGAAATTAGTCTAAAACTTAAATATGTTCTGCATTATAAGTATGTGATCGCATGCTTCGATTTTTGTATAGATTTATTGATAGAAATTATCTAAATTTCATGCCTTTGCCTTGTTATTTTAAATGAAAGAGATACAATAACTTGTATTTCTGCAAGTTATCACACCACCAAATTTAAAATAATGTTTGTCCTCAAGCATATACTTAAGACTTCTTATAATTTTGATCGCCTTCAAGAATTGCTTAGACCACTCAGAGTGCCTTACCTAGTTTGCTAAACTAGATTTTTTTTAGTTTTATTTCTTCTTCCTATAAATTTACTTCTAGCCTTGAGAAGCTGCAAGGTTATTCTTCAAAAATCATTTACTCATTTCTAAGACTATCTCATATTTCTAAAAATGAAGATTTGGAATGAGATAAAAATATTTTCTCCTTACTACTTTTTGTTGTGATTTTGTGCTGGCTTGCCCTCACAGGTGTCATGCGGACATCCAACTACGAGCTAATCGCTTTTTTCAAACTAAACTCGTTTCATATTTTTTAGACAATGGAGTTGCGATCACTTATTCTTTGCATTGATCACGATTCTTGCCTTCATTTTGGCTTGCCCTCACGGGTGTTATGTGGACATCCAACTACGAGCAAGTTCCGATCTGAACAGCTCTCTCTCTCTCTCTCTCTCTCTCTCTTTTTATAACAAAGTACTTAAAAGAGTAAATATTTTTTAAAAGCGTTCAAGTTTTCAAATCTTTTCCACCCCCAAATTTAGAAGGTATTAAGGTTCTTACAAAGAAATATACGATGGTATTAGAAAGTTATTGCAAAAGACGTTTGTTGAAAAGCTTGCATGCTTGCTGAATCCTAGAAGTAACTTTAAAGGAAAAATAAACTTAATACTAATCAGTCTAGGCATTGGTGTTAAGGCATAATTTCATCATTGGGGTCATCAGTGGCAAACAAGACAACAAGAAAAGAAAAAAAGTAAGCAATCAAAAGTATGCACATGATATAAACATAAAGGAAAGGCACAAAATATAAACAAAATTTTCAATAAATTTATATTTCATAATGCGGCAAATTGATACAAAAAAAAAGGGAAGAAATAACATCAAGCTTAAAACAAAAATGAGATAAGGAATGACACTACCATGAATTCAAGTTTCATGCCTTTGCCTTGTTTATTTTAAATGAAAGACATACAATAATTTGTATTTCTACAAGTTATCAGGTTGGAGTCGCTCGACCGTTTTTGTGGGTTTCAAGGTTTAGTAATTGGTCGCATCTTTATGGTTCTTGTTTGTTTTTTGGGTTCCAATGTGTTTTGTGGCATTGAGGACGAAGACGAGTTATAGTTAGAGCCAGATAAGGTGAGGGATGTTAAGGGACATGGTTCAGTTAAGGTGAGCGAGATAGGTGAGAGCAAGATCAGCGAGAGCATAATAGGCAAGAGCGGTATATGTGAGAGCGAAACAAGTGAGATCATTACTAGCAAGAGTGAGTCTAGCGAGATTTAAACAAAATGTATGTTTATTGATTTTTTTTTTTTAAAGAATCTGTTAATTGATAGATTGAATGTTCATTTCATGTAGGAGTAATTGAAGATGTCAAAAGTTTTCAAAATACGTGAAGTTGATCGGTTTTTCAGGTAAGTAACGAGTTTGGCCCACATTGCAAATGCCAACAAGACTGTGAAGGAGAAGCTTACCCGACGGCAGTTAGAGATGTTTAAGATAACAGTTTTTGGGTGATTCATAAACATTGACATTATATTCGGCAGCCCACTTGTCCACCATATGTTGTTGAGGGAAGTGAAGAAGAAAAGAGCTAACTCGATCAGCTTCTCTATTAGAGGAAAGGTCTTCACATTTTCAAAAGATGGCTTTTTGTTGATTACTGGTTTTTGGCAGGCCCCTATGCAAGTTGTTCGGAGTGAGGTCACAATAACTTGAAACAAAGTGCTTTGGTAATCGGTCAACTTCGGACTCATTCCACATCAATTTACTAGAAGAGGAATACAAGAAGTTGGAGTTAGAAAATGACGATGGTTTTGTTAAGATCACCTTAGTGTACTAAGTGGAGGTTGCAATGATGGGAAATAATAAGCACGAAAGTGCAGTCGCATGTAGAATATTTGAGGACATTGAGGACATAGATTATTACAACAATATAGATTGGGGTACAATTATTTGGGAGATGACACTTGACGCCCGCAAGGCTACATTGAATGATATAGTTGTTCTGTACAAGAAGAAGGTGAAAGGTAATAAAAACTATGTTATGAAGTACTCTCTGCGTGGATTTTCCTAAGCATTCCAGGTAGATTTTCCTTAAAACATGCTTTCATTGGTTTAACATTACTATAGTTCTGAATACGTGTTGTTTCATATTTAGGCATGGACGTACGAGATCCTATCATCGGTAGCGAGGAACATTGTCACTCGGAATAACAAGGTAGTTGTGTCTTGTATATTACGATGGTCATGCTCCCACTTGGTGTCCTTCGAAGTACTACAGAGATACATTTTTTAGTCTCAAATGTAAGTGCACTCTAGTCACATTATGTTTATTTGGTTTTTAAATGGACGTTAGCAATCTTATTGGGTTGGGTTGGGTTGTTAATGCAGAAAAAAGTCAAAGAAGGTCTTATCATGTTCGATGTTGAGAAGGAGTTTCAAGACACCCCAGTGGAGAGACGGGCTATAAGATAAGTACATTCCGACGATGAAAGTTCAAAAAGTTTGGGTAGTTAAAAAAGTGGCGATAGTTCAGATGGAAATGATAGTTTGGAAAGTGGGGATGGTGGGGACAGTGATGACCATAGTGAAGGAAATGATGATGAGCAGGAAAATGCTCAAGGTGGAGAGAGGGACGAAGAATTTGAGGATGACATAAACATCCATGGGTTCACTTACACCCTCGGTGAGGATATGTTTCATGATGTGTTGGTAAGCCACTTACACGACGAGGACAAGTTGATCCCTTCTGATGAACATCCTGATGATTCACACATTGCATCTATGAAGGAATAATGTCCTAAGCTTGAAACCTCAGGCTGCAAGGAGGGAGCCAGTGTTGATCCTTCTATATATTCGTACCTACGAAGTATTGACAACTCAATATTGAGGTTGGATAGTTGTGTATTGAACCTTGAGGGAGACATTAGAGACTGAAAGCACAACTGTCAATCATTATGTCACTGTTACAGTGAACAATGCCACTAGGTCACCCATTTCACCTCTATCTCGGTTAGCCTCCCCACCTCTATCTCGGTCACCTACCCCAACTCTACCTCAGTCACCCATCCAACCTCTCTCCCTTCGAATACCACCACCTCATGTACTTCACTTCCACTTTAGGATCTTGATACCACCACCTCATCTGCTCCTCTTCCACTTGCAGAGTCTGATACCCCAACCTCATCTATTTTTACTCCACCCACAGAGTATGATACCACAACATCATCTATTCCTCTTCTATCTGCAGAGCCTGATACCATAGTCTCATTCACCTTACATCTACATCCAGATCTTGATACCACCACCTCACCTACCCTGCTTCCACTTCTAGTCCCTGATACCTTTACCTTACCATACTACTTCCACCTCCAGAGCGAGATAATATTGCCTTACCCACTATCCTTTCACCTTCATATTTTAATACGAGTAGAGAACATTGAATCTCCACTTTCTGAGACAGAATGTCTACTAGAGCCACCAACTATTGCACGATTTGATACCATGCATGGAGATCCACTGGTATGATCATTTTGTGATTGGAAAATCTCATTGTTTATATTTGTTATTTGACATGTTCACCATTCTATTATATTATGTAGGTTGCTGTCGAAACTCAAAAAATCGCTCATAAGAGGAAGAGTGTTAACAAGTACATACCTCAAGCTCACCAAAGAAAAAAATAACGAAACAAAAGGAAACTAAGGTACAACTTCCTTTGGACAGACCAATGATTAAGTACCCTCTCCCTAGAGTACCTACGACACTCTTTAAAGTGATCGTCCGCTACAACTTAGCACATGACATTCCATCTGCCGTCTTTACATAAATAATGAATTGGATTACCTATAAGAATACAAACCTTGAGGTTTGAGAAAATTCATTTAGGCAATTATCCAAGGCATTTTTTTAGGAATTGACTGAATCGAGTTCATGGGTTGAGTTCGACGTAAGTTTGCAATCCTTGTCTTTTTTACAATTAGATATGATGAACTCTGTCCTAACTTATACCTTATTCTAGATGCAGAGCATAGATATTTTGTTTTAGTTTATAAAAGATAAATTTTATAGCCGACTGGACATATGCATGAACAAGTTCACCATCATACCAATTAGAATAATGGTAACCATTTATTGTATTTGAGAATATGACTATGTTAGTTGTTTATTACATGTTGTTAATGATGAATTTTTTGTGTGGAGTTACCTTAATGCTCAAGATGGAATATATAAATGGATTAAGGACAAGCTGATACTGCATGCTGCCATAGTATGGGAGAAATAATACACGCATAAGGACTACATCATGGGTAAATTTGATATGAGATGGCAGATGTGGTTTTTGTGTATACGACAACTAACATCAATGGACATTGGATGGTGATTGAAATGAACATTAATAAAGACCGGTTGTTTATGTTCGATTCACTCTCGTCCATCACGTCAAAGAAGAAACTGGAGTCTTGGTTGGAGCCATTTACTTTTACCCTACCATCACTCCTTCACTTTTGTGATTTGAAACGTTCGAAGCCGGACCTAGATATATCCCATTGGAAAATATCTCGACCTACTACTATGAACATACAACATGAGTCCTTTGATACTCAGCTTCAGGTAGGGGATATATAGAGAGAAGAAAGGGTAGGTTGTGGGGAGATGGTGGTTTGGTCGGGTGAGAGGGTGTCGGCTAGGTCTAAGCAGCCTAGATTGTGTAGGGAGCTCCAAAGCCTAGTGTGTAACTTAAACTCGGTCGAGCGTCTTCGAACCTCTCCCTTGTCAACTCCGAACGAATGCTTAGTTTGCCTTGAATGAGAACTCTTGTTGCTTGTTGGCAGGTAGCTCCATGTAAGGTTAGCTCGAAAGCGAGTTCTTACTCTTTGACCTAAGGGGAAGAAAGCGGTGATTACCTGGGGTGAGGTTGACCTTTTTTCTGCGGTATGACTATTATCTTATTAGAGTCAGTAGCTGGGAATCTCTTCTTCCGCCTATTAGCGTTAGATTCTTTTTTTTTTTTACTTCTTGAGAAGATTATTTTCCTTTGAAAGGGCTGTGGGCATAGCTAAACTTTCTCAAATGCGGGATCGGGATTTCCTCTTGATGCGGTAGAAGAGGTCTAATCTAGGTCATTTCTTTTGCTAAAGAATATGTTGGCAATGATCCTTTTATGGGAAGGGATCCCTATCAATATCAAAATGAAGAATATTTAGAGTTCTCTCCCTTTCTCTCACTCAATAGATGTATCTGGTCTGATACGGCTTAATAAAGCAATACGAGACGATGGAATACAATGGGATGGATGGTAGAGGGCTGCCTGCGCCCAAAAGCGATGATTCACTTGTCCCCTTGCCCATAGGGACCTCGTGGCATACAACCGAAAGGACTCCCACTAGATAGCCGCCCCTTTCTCTCTTCTTACAGCCTCGTGGACGAACGAAAGAAGGGAAGTTACAGAACGGGGTTGTGAAGGCTCACGAAGTAGACAGCAAACAACAGATTTTTAGCCCTCTAACCTTGTATATTATTCTAGTGCTAGGCTAGCATGCCCCTTTCTCTAATAAGAACGTCAGCTTTGAAGCTGTCCGCTATACTATACTAGTTGTAGGGAGGCGGGAGCTTTAATAATGAAATATCAAGTAAAGAGGACTCCATCATGATCTTACGAATTTAAAGATCTCAAAATAGAAGAACGAGCTCTTTTGCTCGCCCCTATCTCTAAAGAGGCGTAAGCACTTCACTTGATAGGGGATGGGATTCATTCACTTGCATTACTGCTAGCACTACAAACAGCTCCGGTCTTAACGCCCTTACTATTGCTATGCAGCCTTTCCTCGGGTTCGTAGAGTCGGGTTTCCCGTTTACCCACAACAGAGGAGCCGCCCCCACTAGGCAGGCGGCCACGGGTCATAACGCACTCTTCGCACAACAAATCCACTTTGTATTTGAATATAGCGTGAGGTTCAGTTCCTTATCTAGAAGAATACCTAAATATATACGAATATTGGCTTCCACACCTATCTCCGGTAGAGCTAACAGCATATCCACTTATGACTAGTCGACCCATACCAAGAATCTGCAGTATACTTTATCTTTGAAATCTGGCATTATCCTATTATTATCTGGGTGACTCACCGTACAGAGCTTTTTTAATGCCATCAATTTTGGAAAAGGTGAAAAAACCATACTCGAGCGGGGAAAGGAACTGGGGTATAGGCAGTTGACTTAGTGAACTAAGTTTAAATGGATTCAATAGCTTATGTAGATTAAACCATCTATTAAGCCGTCTAAGTCAAGCCCATCTAAGCCAGCCTTAGCCAGTGATCCATACACAGTCGATCAATACATAGCGGATATACCTGGGTGACCCAATCGCATATGTAGTAGCTCCAGATCGATACCCCAACCACGTGATCGAGACCTATACATCCCCCCTTCGTATGGTTCCAGGTCCAGTCCTTGTCGCAGATCCTTTTGTAGTCACTTGGGAAAAAATGAATGACTATAGGATGTACTTAGTTGTTCAGTTTGGGCGAACACTCCATATTTTTTTATGTATATAAAATCTTAGTGTTATAGATAAATGTGGATTTCTGTAATATAGCATGTGAATTTATGTAATTTTACAACTTGTTGTTAATAGACTGCAGACTTAGAGAGATCAAGACCTAGAGATAGCAAGACATAGAGAGAGCAATAACTAAAGAGAGCGAGACTTAGAGAGAGCGGTACCTAAAGAGAGTGAGGCTTAGAGAGAATGACCCACAGTGGAGGAAATGACGCTTAAAGCTAGCGAGACATTAAGAGAATTATTAGAGATAGTGAGACATTAAGAGAATTATTAAAGATAGCGAGACATTAAGAGAGCGAGACTTAGAGAGGGCGAGATATTAAGAAAATCATTAGATGTAGTGAGACATTAAGTAACGTTACTAGAAAGAGCGAGATATGAAGAGTGATGGCAAGAGCTATACATTATACGTGCCATTATTAGCGAGAGCGAAACTTAGAGAGACAGGACTAAAGTGAGACATTCTGAGACATGATGCATTATACAATTTAAACACTTTAGACAATGTATATTCGTTTGTACATAGAGCATACACCAAGGATGAAAAGTGGCATATATACAATCAACCTCGACCAACATTTGAACCATTTCTACTGTTCAGTATGTCATCTAGTCGTGAGCGGTTCACTGCAGTTTTGTTGATTATGTTCAATTTCTACATCTACCATATTTCACTTGTCTACGATGTTCTACTCTAAATGGTATTCTTTGTACTCTTCGGTGCCCAATTTGCCACTCTTCTTGGATGAAGAATATTCTTCTTTTCATATCTCAGAAGTCTCTTCCATTTAGATATGTGATCGAGCAGATTTACAGGCTATGCATAAGCAGACATGAGGGAGTCAACACTATAAAATCGACTATAGAGACTTTGGATGAGAAAGTTTCTTTCCTGGGTGGCAACAATTGCATGCGAACACGGGATACTAAGTGAGTCAAATTCCTTACATGTGCATTCCTTTATAAAAAGGTTTACAATACCGTCCAATCAATTGTCCCATACATGGACCCTATAACAATCAATCAGCTCAATTCGATTTCATTTGCCCTTATCACACTCACTTGTTAATCAGTTTTCACAATAGTTTGAGTGTAACATCGTTCGAGATGCCCAATAATTCCTCCATTCATAAAACCACGACTAGATGAGGCCTCTAACATGTTCCAACAAGCACATTGTAGGCAGTAGTCAATATTCTTTAGTTAAGGAATTGAAACACTCTACACTATTGGACGTCATGTTGTCGTATATTTGTTCTATTTGGTAAACTCGTGCCCATTTTTCAAGATTGATATCCTCCGAATATTTTGTTACAGCATCATCTCGAAAACTGTGAAATTGATTCGAATGTGCTAGGAACTCTGACATGCGAAATGCCTTGGCTGCATCCTCGAACATCCCAACGACCGTATTGTCTTAGTTTGAAATAATATTATTTTCTACATGGTACGTGCACAATCGATGAAATGCTATGGGGAAAAACTCCACGAATAACATTGTCGATATATACCATTCGATCGGACACGAATACCAAGTTAGGGGGTCTTCAATACCACACTTCAAATTTGACTTAAACCATTTCTATGCTCGATCGGTTTCATTATCCACTATGGCATATGCTAGTGGGTATACTTGGTTGTTACCGTCCATGGAAATTCCGACCAACGGGGTCCATTTGTATTTCCCTTCCAAATGCGACCCATCAACAATTATGGCAGGTTGACAACTTGAAAAACCTCTAATACAGGGCCCTACTTCCATTGCAAAACCTCTAATACAGGGCTCTACTTCCATAAACATATACTTGAAATGCAAATCATTTTCAAGTTTGATTTCAAAATATTGTACCTGAATTCTCCATTTTAACGTTTACCCATAAGCATGTAAAATGGCGTATGACGCTTTTGGAGTACCCCTAGTGAGAGCATAGATGATTTTCCTTGCACGCCACACTTTGTCGTAACTTATGTTTCTGCCATACTCTTTCCTCGTATCCTCAATGACGTGACGAGGTTTATAAACACGTCTTATGCCTGTAAACTTGTCTTCGATTGGCTGGCCCGTGATACCCTCACCTAAGGATAATTAAGTAGGGTGGAAATTTAACTAATGTTGAAGCCAAGGACAACCATGTGTTGAGCTTGTGAGGTATGGATGCATGTTAGCCAAAACGTTGGCAAGAGGCGCTTCCTAAAGGTTACTCATGCGTTGGGATGTAAGAGGTTGCGTGAGCGAGAGCGAGAGGGCTAGACAATGAGCACAAGGCGTTAGGCATTGAAGCATGCACACAGAAGATTGCGTAGCAAATTGCAGTGCTAAACGATGCATTAGGCACTAGACGATGGTGCTACACGATAAGCAAACGCACTAGACGATGGACGTTGCGCTACACGATTGGCGCAGGCGTTATGCGATAGGCTATACGTTGAACAATGAGCGATTGAGATCATTAGTTGATAAATGACAATGAGAGATCACTAAACAATGAGCTATTCGATGGGCTAGGTGCTAGACGATGAGCGACAGAATGAGAGCTGGAGGATTAGCGACAGCGAAATCATTAGGTGATAAGCGACAGCGAGAGATCATTAAACGATAAGCTATGTGATGGGTGTAGGCGATAGACAATGAGCGACAATGAGAGGGCTGGATGATGAGCAAGAACGATAGATTATTAGACGATGATCCTTGAGATAAACGCAAGAGCTATACAATGTGTTAAAGCCAAGGAAATTCGAGGGCTATGAGCTGAAAAGAACTTAACCGGACATGTGGCAATCAAAGAGATGTCTGAAGTCCATGAAATTTGAGCTGGACGAAGGAGAAGGCATGCAAATCGGTTAGGTTAAACTGGAGGAAGAAGATGCAGACACTTCAAGATGGTGGTGGTTAGGGAGAGCATTGGCAGCCTGAGTAGGAGACGCTTAGGCATGCAGCAAGTTGGAGGTGTCAAAACCAGGTGAAGTAGGAACACCTATAAATATGGCAAAGGACTTCACTTCAGTTCATAAGAACATTCCCACTTCGAGAATCACTTAAGGGGAGAGGTAATTTAGAGAGAACCTTGCGTCGAATAGAGAAAGGGTTGCGTTGATCAAAGCAAGGACGCAAGGGCTGTGCAGATTGTACGAACAGATAACAGTACTAAGTTCAAACGAAAAGTTCTTTCAAACTACTCGAGCAAATCAAGTGATTCTTAGACCAAAAGCTTTTAATTTAAATGTAGTTTTTATATGCTATGAAAAAATTCTAAGTGTAAGGCTGTCAAAATCAAAGAAAACGAGAGGTGTTCATCAGTAAGGAGACAGTCGAGCCAAATGGAGAAAACTTGAGACTCTGAAGTCTCGAGAGAGAATCTCAGAGCCAAACTTTAAGGTAGCTAGTTAAGACATTTATAAACATATTTGTAGAAGGAAATGTCTTGAGATATGGTCCGGAATGATAAGAAATATAAGCTCCAAAATGAATCTGAAACAGGGTTCAATAGGAGGCTAAGGGAAACCGAGTGAACTGAGAAGGAAGAGCAATCCCAATAGATCACTGATGAATGGATGTTTGTTACAATAAGAAGAGCATGGGATCGGGATAGTTAGGGGGTCAACGAACCTAGCTTCTGAGCCCGAGCTAGAATCTCGTTGGATGGTCAGGGGACTGATGACAGGGAATTGGAAGTCAATTTTACTCGAAAACCAACTTCCTTTAGACGTGGTATGCGATGCATGTTCCTACGATATGTGTTGATAGTCATGAGTCGATGATCATGCATTGGAATGAATATGTGTTAATAAATGTATGCGATGACCATGCATCCTGCCACAAGTTTTCTTGCGTTCACGCCAAGTATAACATGGACGCAAGTTTCTCGGGTAATCTGAGGTCGAACACAGGGACTTGTAGCTATATGTTTGCTGTGATTGTGCATGCGGCAATTGAATAAAAGAATGGAGGGGATATTGCTACGTTAATCCTACTCTTACTCCTATCTAACAGACAACGCAATGAGAATATGCCTGAAAGGTAGAGATACAACAAACCTTGACATGAAATAAATGTATGGGAAATAGATAAAATGCGGAGATGTTTTCATTGCAAAACTTAAGAGTGATCGCGAGGGCAACCCTAGTCAACGCAATCCATGCAATCATGCTACAACCATACACGGCAAGTCATTTTCCAATGGAAATGTGGTGCTCCTAATTCTAAGATGCATGTGTTGAACGCAAAGTGTCCATAGAGCTTGTTTCTAAGTCTCTACTCTTGTCCTATGCGATGATGCAGAATACATGAAAGTAAGGTGACCGCATTCAATCGTATCCTATCTCTAGGATGCATGCGATGCATTAATAACAAATAGTGCTCATTCCTAAACGCCTATCTCTTGTATTATGTGTTCTAATCTGGCTCTCCCAAGCCTAGATTCTGACCTGACCTTCCCAAGCCTAGATCCTGTCCTTAGACTACTCTACCGAGTATCCCTAATGGATGAATGAAGCATACATAATATAAGACAATCGCATAAAATTTGCTGACCTATGATTGTTACTATCCCTAGCGAACAATGCATACCTTGTTTAATGCGTCCAACCACTTACCCTCTCTGGCAGTTGACTGTTGCTGACTTCACTCATAGACAGGCAATGCGTTAGCCCATAGACAGGCATTGCAGCAGCTTCACACTAAGCAAATAAGATTACTCACATACTTGCACAACGCACACCTCTCGGTGGGTTGCTACATGCTTCATATCCCTAATTCACATGACTAAATATGCAATACCCAAGCACTCCCACTAAGTTTTGCAATGAAAGTAAAGATACTAAGCAAGAAGATGGAGATGAAGTCGAAGGAATAGAGAAATGCATTGAAAAACACATTGTATTAATTTCTTAATTTCAAAATGTCATACAATACAATATAGAAAAAGAAAGGAAAAAGAAATGACCGGCTGGAAGCAAAACTTTGCTTCCAGCGGATGCGCATCAAGGCTGTCGGTGGTGCCATGGATGGGCAGAGGAGCTGACTCTCTCGAGATCTAGCTTTAGTCAAAGGCTCTGGTTGTCACTCGGAATGGATGAAGGAGGTGAAGAACTCTCAGCCATTTTCTCACGCGTTTGTCTGGATCGCGGGGAAAATCCCCGATTGAGGGATAATCTCTGGATGATTGAATTTCAACTCATCGACCTCTATTTATAGCGCTTGGGTCGCCGATAGCATTAATTGGACTGCTCTGAGTCTGACATTCGGTGCGTTAGTTCTTTTCTAAACCTCTACCACTAACGGCGTGGTAGGTGAAATGCCAACATCATCTTTGGATTTTCTCGAGGTAGATGTGTTGATGCGTTCATTCCACCTACCTTGTGTTAATCCTATTAGAATGTGTTATCGCGTAGCCACAATCATTTAATGGTCGCATTCGCTTAACACTGCAACTCTACATGATGACCACAATCGCTTAACGAGCGCAACTCCTATGCGATGGATGCAAACGGTTGATTACCGCAACATCCATGTGTTTGCCTTTCGATGGAGTGTTTCTCTGTATGCGGCCATCTATGTGATGGTTCGATTTTCGCATTTGCGTTCATTTTCTGCATTGGCTACAAAAATAGAATATTGAACGCATAATTAACGCAAAATAATGGGTTAGCTGAGATTCGACATGCTGATCGACGCAAGCTCATATTCTTGTGAATTCCTATCATGATCAACACATATTCTGCATAACAACCTTCATAATTCTAAGTAAAGGGCCTAAGATGACATGCATTTCTGCATGTCATCAGGGATCGAGAAGTCTAGTTCCTAAGTCTGTGGGAAGAACCTTGCATGGGATGGTCAAAGGGCCGACAGGCTTGCTTTTGAGCCCATAAGAGGGAGAATTATGTGCATATAAAGATTGTGTAATTAAATGTGAGATGTTAACTATCTACTGTGTGTGTAGGTAGGTTGGTGAAAAGCTTCATTCAGGATGGAGGTTTGCGTAGTAACCTCATGTTATGATATGTTGAGATGTTTATAAGTTGAAATAGACTTATAGAACTATGATTCCACTCACTGGGCTTCAAAGCTCATGCTTTATTTTCATGTTTTCCTTGTAGGTAGCAGAAGAGTCCGGGTTGCAGGAAGTGATCGAGGTCTACCACGAGATAGATTAATTACTAGAATAAAGTTTGTAGTCAAGATGGGGCTATGATGCGATGGTTTATCATGCGATGATGTATGGATGCGATGATCATACAAGTTTTCCTAATAAAGCCCAAGTATAAGCCTTCTTAGGTTCCTGGTAAGTCCAGGGTCGAACACAGGGACTACTAAATAGATATGCGACAGACTCTTTGATTCTATTGCGGTGGTGATAAAGAAGCAGATGGTGTTTTGATTTAAACTTTCCTATGCGATGGAGTTGAACACATAGTGATGAAAGCATAGTGTTATAACAAGTATGCGATGAAGGGGTTAATAAGAGATTTAGCTAACATTTCTCAATATTGTGTACAAGTCATGCGATCATGCTATACACAAATATTAGTACTACATTTCGCAATGCATAATGCCACATTTCCTATTTCTAGGACGCATGGGATGTGTATGGAAAGTAGCAGAAAGAACTTATTTCTAAGTTTCTACTCTTGCTTATGCGATCTAATCTGACTCTCTATAGCCTAGATTCTATCTTAAGACTACTTTCTCAAGTACTTCCAAATGATTAATGATGCATACATAAGACAAGATGATCGCATAAAATGCATAGCTTAAGTCATGCTATCTAAGTACTTCTCAACCCATTCATAAATTTAGTTACTCATGCATGGTGTGGAGAGACTGAACATAAATCGAAATGAAGTTTCCATTTTTGCAAATAAAGTGTTGAGTACAAAACAACAAATGGATTAAGAAATAACAAGCCAGGTAAGCAATGTCTTGCTTTCCATGGCCTTTTACACTACTCTTTATCACTTCAACTCTGTTCCAGTTTGCGGACTCTTGCTCTCGCAAGGGTTGGACTTCTCTACTTTGTATTGTTTTCCGAAAATCTCTCGATCTTTCCGAAAAACAATTTCTCTCGGCTTCGCCTCGCCTCCTTGCCCTCTTTTTGTCTTCTCTCTCTCTCTGATAGCATTGGGTATTTATAAATTTCAAGGTAAAGCAGCTCTTCTTACTAATGATTGCAAAGATGGGCAACATTAATTTCCCTACTCAGTTGCGCCATCTGAAAGTCACTGAAAGTTCAATGTACTTGCAACAGTATGGTTTTTAACGGCTGTCAACTGAATTTCGAAATTGACCGTTATCAGTTTTACATCCCATCATGATTTATTATGTTGTTACCTTTATGTGAGGTCTTTATGCGATCGCCTTTGAGAAACCCCTCACGATCGCAAACTCAAGTGTGTTGTCACAATTTCATATGCGCCATCGCATTGTACCTACACAAAATAAGCAAATTAACTGCTTTTATGCGATGAGCATTAGCGATAGAAATTCCTTTTAGTTTGGCGCTTTCAAACATAATATTGGCTATTTTACCATCGCTTTCTCCTATTGTTTTAATAATTTGAGTTGTAATAACTTGTATTTCTACCAGTTATCACACCCCCAAATTTAAAACAATGCTTGTCCTCAAGCATAAACTAAAGATTTTCTTTAAAATTTCAATCGCCTTCACCCTACCTATGCTTCTTAAGGTGCCTTATTCAAATTGCTAAACCAATGTCTTCTTAATTTCTATCCTAATCTCTTCCTAAAATATTTCTAATCTTTAGGGACCGCAAGTTTAACCTTTAAAAAAGTCTATACTCGTTTTCAGGACATCGCATGATTTATTTCAAACTTTATCAAACCGAGGTGTTCAAGTGATTTTGACCCTCGCACGATTCAGATATTCGTTTTGTGATCTTGTGCTGAACTGAGTGCCCAACCTTTGTTTTGGCTTGCCCCCACGGGTGTCATGCGAAATCCAACTACAAGCAAGGCACTATTTGCAGTCAAAACTCCCATCTATTTATTTGGCAGCGGAGTTGCGATCACGATTCCCGTCTTCGTTTTGGCATGCCCCCACGGGTGTCATGTAGACATCCAACTACGTGCGGGATCCTTTCTCAACGTTATATAATTTTTTTTATATATTTTTGTAAAATCGAAATGAAGTTTTTAAAAATAACAAGGTTGAAAATATCATTACTACCCCCAAATTTAACATGCAACAATGTTCTCATTGCTGAAAGACGAAATAATTCATGCGATGGACTTGGAAAATTTTGTAAAAATAGTTTTGAAGGAAAGTTGGTAGACCGCTAAAGTTTAGAAATGTTTCGTGAATTGATTGTCCTGAAATTAATCTGACTTTAGTACATGCGGTAAGAAAAGAAGCATAGATTTCATCATTGAAGTCATAATGGGCAAGGGGTGAATGCGGCGACCAAATAAAGTAAAAAAAAAATAAAAATATTAAGGATTGAGTCAGACGAAAGAGGATGTGGTAGTAGAATTCAGCAATATTAGATTGAAAATGATAAGTGCAAAAATTAAAATAAGATGAGGCAAGGAAGGACACAACCCCCAAATTTAATTTTTTGCCCACATCATTTTGATCGCATCCTCTCTTGTGATGGGTTGATTCTTTGATTGCGCTGGGCTGATTGAATTGGTTGCGTGTTTTGAGGTCATCGCATTGCTCAATCGCAATCGTTTACTATGATCAGTGTGATGAATATAAAAAAGATAAAAAGTATGAAAGAAAGAGTTGGCAATCATAAGAGTAATAACCATGCAAAAATTAAGATAGATTCTTGAAAGAAAAATAGAAAATGATACCAAAAAAGGATATACTTCGTCCCTGATGAATGTGTGTCGTTTATCATCGCATGGACTAAGTGTTTCTTCTTTATTCTGGCTTCCCCAAGTCAACGGAGGTTTTTTCGCGTTGGAAATCTTCTCCATGATACATCTTTACTCTTTGTCCATTTACCTTAAATGCATTGGTCCCATCTTTTTTTGTCAATTTTACCGCTCAATGTGGGAATAGTTCCTTAATTATAAATGGCCCAGACGAACGCGATTTCAATTTTCTAGGAAAGAGACGCAACCTAGAATTGAACAGTAATACTCTCTGACCAGCCTTGAGATTTTTCTCACACAGACGCTTATCATGTCATCGCTTGGTGAGTTCTTTGTAAATTTTGGCATTCTCATACGCATGTAGTCTCCATTCGTCCAGCTCTAGTAGCTGAAGTTTTCTCTCTTCCCCTGCTGCCTTAAAACAAAGTTAAGCTTCTTAACTGCCCACATCGCCTTATACTCAAGTTCCAACGGTAGATGACAAGCCTTTCCAAACACCAACGCATAAGGTGACATGCCTACGGGTGTCTTATAAGCAGTCCTATATGCCCACAAGGCATCGTCAAGTTTCATGGCCCAATCCTTCCGCAAAGAATTCACCGCCTTCTCTAAAATTGACTTGATTTTCCTGTTAGAAACCTCTGCTTGTCCGTTTGTTTGGGGATGATATGCGGTGGCGATCTTATGATGGACATTATATTTGATCAATAGTTTGCTAACAATGTGATTCACAAAGTGGGTCCCTTTGTCACTTATTATGGCACGTGGAGTGCCAAAACGAGTGAAAATATTTCTCTGTAAGAACTTAGAGACTTTTGCCACATCGTTTGCAACGCATGAAACAGCTTCAATCCATTTAGAAACATAATCGACGGCCAATAGAATGTATTTATGACCATTTGATGATGGAAATGGTCCCATGAAATCTATACCCCAGACATCGAATAGTTCCACCTCCAATATGATGTTCATTGGCATCGCTTTTTTTTCTAAAATGCTTATAGTGCATCGGCACTTATTGCATTTCATGGAATATTATCGTGCGTCTTTAAATAGAGTGGGCCACTAATACCCACATTGCAAAACTTTTGTCGTTGTACGCTGTCTCTCGAAATGCCTTCCATAGGGTGATTCAAGACATTGAAAAAGTATGCGCTGGGAAGCAGTCTTTGGAACACGGAGTCTCAATATTTGGTCCGGTCCTCTTTTGTAGAAATTCGGCTCGTCCTAGTAGTAAAATTTGCATTCATGAATGAGCCACTTCTTTTGATGGGATGTGTAGTTTTCAGGATATTGTTTGCAAACCAAGAAGTTGACAATATCTGCATACCAGGGTAGTTCTTCAATCTTAAGCAACTGTTCATCAGGAAATGATGCGTTCACATCCGACTGGATGCGATCCACTTCAGGATTCTCTAACCTCGATAAATGGTCAGTGACCTAGTTCTCTGTTTCCTTTCGGTCGATTATCTCCATATTAAATTATTGGAGTAAGAGAACCCATCGAATTAGTCTAGGCTTCGCATCTTTTTTGGTCATTAAATATCTTATCGCCGAGTGGTCTGTGTGGACTACAACTTTTGATCCCAACAAGTAAGGTCTGAATTTTTCAATCGCAAAAATTACCGCTAAAAGTTCCTTCTCGGTGGTGGTGTAACTTGCCTGTGTGGAGTTCAATGTTCTGCTAACATATGCGATAGGATGTAACATTGTCTTCACTTTTTGTGCCAATACTGCCCCCATTGCATATCCGCTGGCATCGCACATCATCTCAAATGGCTTTGCCCAATCGAGTGCGATCAGAATTGGCGCTGTAGTCAAGGCGTTCTTTAGTGCTTTGAATGCGGTGAGGCTGTAACGACCCAACCCTCTAGGACTTAAGTTAGGTTGTTACTAAATACGTGCATACATGGAACTCAAAATGACACTCTGTTATGGCCAAAATAAATGCTAATTAAATAAGGTAAGTTCAAAAGACTTTCATTAAATTCAAATATTAAAACAATGGTAGGGTACCCAGAAATCATAAAGGATAGTAAATAAGTCTAAAAAACGATTCTTAAATGTAAGTTTTAAACATCAAAACTTAAAGTTAAGAGAAACATGAAAAGAACCCTAAATTTCATGATGTGGAAGCGTAATAACTAGTCCCAGTGACTCGATCTCGAATTCCGCTTGTCCATCGCCGGTGCATCTCTACTCTTACCTAAAATAACAACATGAGAAAGAATGAGTATAAAATACTCAATAAGTAACCCCACTACTGGGGTCAAGCTAGGCATCTATGTCTTCTAGATACCCACCTCTGGTGAAACATATACACTGCTCTAGTTCTCATGGGACACATACATATGAAATAAGAAGAAGACTGAGTCCTATTCTACTGTAGTTAAGTATGCCCACTACTTATGGTGAATCCCGAAGGAGACATAAACTTGGGGAATCCCGAAGAAGACACAAACTGGTGAATCCCGAAGGAAACACAAACTCAAATGGGCATCTAACTAATCAGTAAGGACATTTGCACAGTCTCAACATCATAATCATCACTATACAAATCTATGACATACATATAAACCTCAACATCATGGCTCTACAACATACACATATACCTCAACATCATGGTTCTACAACATACATGTATACCTCAACATCATCAGATCAAATACAACCATGGAAGCACATACCATCTCATACTAGCATTCAAGTGTCTATGTGCATAAATAAATAATTCGGATCTCACAACAAAACATACTTTAATCATGTTATACTATCAATATTTCATGTTGTCATTATGCCATGACCTTCATTTAACATGCTAGCATACATCTAATGCCTGGCCCGTGGGCAGTTCTAGTAGTAAGAATACTTACTTCAAATTACGCCTAAGTGGCAAGCAATTTAATCTTTCTCCTCGCTTAGATGAATCTTGAATCAAGCCCAAAGTATAGCCTGTTCCAAAACTACCTTCGATCTCTCAAACAAATGCCTCAATCTAGGCAATTCAATAAAAGTGGTTAGAACCTAAAAAACCAACAACTATATTTTAATTTAATCCTTCGAATGCTTAATATACTTACCAAAACGTTGCTTGGTCCAAAATTATTTCGAACTTAAGTTTGTTTGCGAACCCAACTTAATCCTTCGCAATGCCTGATAACACACTTCTACCTTAAAATTCCAACAGTGCTCGAATCTATGGCCCAAACACAATGGGTATTAACAAATGGAAGCCAAAACTTGATGGATAATAAAAATCTTCAAGAAAACCCATAAAAAGTAACACAACCTTACCTAAGGTCCAAAATTCTGGCGACTGCCCATGGGTTCCGGTTGCTATGATGGGCTAAAGAAGAGATCGTCGACCGGACATGACAAGACAAGCGATGACAGCTGGAGCAGCAGTGTGCTTCGACGGAGATGGCGGAGACTGACGGTGCTGCGCGGTGAGGCGGGGATCATGCAGTTGAGGCTGGAGCAGATCTGGGCAGTGGTTCGGTGGTCAATCGACGAGCGCGAACGGACAACCAAGTCGGCGGCTGGATCTTGCAAGGACAGACAAGCGGCGAAGGTTTCTAGCGCCGCGCGACTAGGTAGACGAAATGGCGCGGACGAGAGTGACTGGGTGTCACGGCTGTGTGGACGCGAGCGACTGGGATTCTGCAAAGGTGCGGTGTGCGACGGATGCTCAACGTCCAATCTGGGCGGCAGCTAGGGTCTCGACTAGAGGAAGAAGAAATTGAGGGGGGTGCGTGAGGAAGAAAAGGGAAATAGGGTTTTTAAAAAATAATAACAATAAACTAAAAAAGGAAATAAGTATAATTATATTTAATTCCTTTCCTTATTCCACTTTATACTATTAAATTTCTTTCATTTTCAAAATAAAATTAATTTCTGCCATTAATTTTCAAATTGAATAATTTCACGCCAACAGTTAAATTCCCGCACTTACACTTGAAGTCCAAAATTTCAAAAATGCCCTCCAACTAATAACAATTACTGAAATTCCGAATAATAAAGTTACTGAAATTACATTATTACAAAAAAAATGTGTGGGGTGTTACAATCTTCCCTCCTCAAAGAACTTTCATCCTCGAAAGTTCATTATTGAAAAAGCTCCGGGTACTGGGCCTTCATGTCATCCTCTTGCTCCCAGGTAGCCTTCTTGAACTGGTGATTCTGCCACAGAACTTTCACAAAAACAATTTCCCGACGGCGTAATGTTTTCACCTCTTTGGCGACGATCTCTATAGACTTCTCCTCGTAGCTCAAGTTATCATTCAATTGTAAGGGCTCGTAGTCAACCACATGGGACGGGTCTGTTACATACTTCCTTAGTATCGAGACATGGAAGACATTATGAACTGAAGGCAGTGTTGGGGACAATGCCAATCGGTAAGCTGCGTGGCCAACTCGCTCCAAGACCTCGAAAGGTCCAATGAATCTCGGACTCAAACTCCCCTTCCTGCTAAACCTCAGAATACCTTTCATGGGTGCCACTTTTAAGAACATTTTCACACCAGTCTCAAATTCTAGGTCCTTATGCCTTACATCGGCATAACTCTTCTGTCTGCTCTGAGTTGTTTGCATACGAGCCCTGATCTTCTGTATTGCCTCATTTGTGGTCTGCAACAATTTAGGTCCTAACAATTTCCTCTCTCTTACCTCATCCCAACACACAAGGGACTTGCAACTCTTCCCATATAAGGCCTCAAAGGGTGACATCCCAATAGTGGATTGGTAGCTGTTATTATAAGCAAACTCCATTAAATGCAAGTGAGCATCCCAGCTTCCTGAAAACTCTATGGCACAGACACGCAACATGTCTTCCAATATCTGATTCAATTTCTCTGTTTGCCCATCAGTCTGAGGGTGGAAAGCTGTACTAAAGTCTAATCGGGTCCCCAAAGCTACCTGAAGACTTTTCCAGAAGTTAGACGTGAAACAAGGGTCTCTGTCCGACACGATGGACACGGGCACTCCATGCAATCTCACCACCTCCTTCATGTATATCTGAGCCCACTTATTCACTAAAAAGGTGGACTTCCCAGGTATGAAATGTGCTAACTTTGTAAGTTTGTCTACCATAACCGCTATCACAGTGAACACTTTGACTGTCGGAGGCAAACCTATGATGAAGTCCATAGACACATGCTCCCACTTTCATTCTGGTACACTCAATGGCTGTAACAAGCTTGCTGGTTTTTGCCTCGGGGCTTTCACTTGCTGGCACACCAAGCACTTACTGACGAAATCTGCAACCTTTTTTTTCATATCATTCCACTAATAGTAACGTTTCAGGTCCCGATACATCTTGGTGCTGCCGGGGTGAATCGAAAATAAGGAACTATGAGCCTCTAACAACAACTCATCTTTAATATCACTAACTGCTGGCATGCACAAACGCCCCTGATAAAGAAGGCCACCTTCCACTAAAATTGAGAACTTGCTAACCTGGCCTGATTTCACCCTACAAACTCTCTCTTCCAGATAAGAGTCGTCTCACTGCGCATCAATAATCTTCTGCCTTAGGCTCGATCGCACCGATAACTGTGCTAACTGTGTCGTGACCTTTCCCACAGCCACTGCAATCTTTGCCCTATCTAATTCCCTGCACAAGTGAGTCTGTCTGATAATGAGGGCTGTTGAATGAGCCACCTTTTTGCTTAGAGCATCTGCCACTACATTTTCTTTTCAAGGGTGGTACAAAATTTCACAGTCATAATCCTTCACCAGCTTCAACCACTTTTTTTGCCTCATGTTTAACTCTTTCTGAGTGAAAAAGTACTTCAAACTCTTGTGGTCGGTGAAGATTTGTATCTTCTCTCCATATAAGTAATGCCTCAAGATCTTGAGAGCAAAAACCACTGATGCTAACTCTAAGTCGTGCATGGGATAATTTTGTTCATGCTTCTTTAGCTGATGTGAAGCGTAAGCAACTACTTTGCCCTGCTGCACCAATACGCATCCCAACCCCTTCTTGGACGCATCATTGTAAATGACAAAACCATCTGATCCATCCGGTACTATAAGAACTGAGGCTGAATCCAACCTCTGCTTGAGGTCCTGGAAACTGTTTTCACAAGCCTCATTCCAAAAAAATGTTGCTCCCTTCCGGATCAACTGAGTAAATGGGGCGGCTATGCGAGAGAAGTCCTTTACAAATCGTCTATAGTAGCCTACTAACCCCAAAAAACTGCATACCTCACTGACTGTGGTTGGACGAGCCCAACTCGTAACTCCCTCAACCTTTGCAGGATCCACATAGACACCTTCCTTCGATACTACATGCCCTAGAAAGGACACTTGCCTCAACCAAAATTCACATTTAGAAAACTTAGCATACAACTTATTGGCCTTCAACGTCTCTAAAACTTTCCGCAAATACTCCTCATGCTCGGCCTCTGTCTTAGAATAAACAAGATGTCATCAATAAAAACAATCACAAAGGTGTTGAGGAATTCCTTGAACACCATATTCATCAAATCTATGAACACTGTTGGTGCATTCATTAGACCGAACGACATCACTATGAACTCATAATGTCCATACCTCGAACGAAAAGCTGTCTTGGGTATGTCACTGTTCTTTATTCTCAACTGGTGGTATCATGACCGGAATCAATCTTAGAGAATACCGTAGCTCCCTACAACTGGTCAAACAAATCATCAATCTTGGGAAGGGGATACTTGTTCTTGAAGGTCATCTTGTTCAGCTCTCTGTAATCAATGCACAGACGTAACGATCCATCCTTCTTTTTCACAAACGAAACAGGTGCACCCCATGGTGACACGATAGGGCGTATGAAACCCTTGTCCAACAACTCCTGCAATTGGACCATCAGTTCCTTCAACTCTGTCGGGACCATTCTTTATGGAGCCCCCGAAATAGGGGTTGTGCCTGGCTCCAACTCAATAGAAAAATATATCTCCCGCTGTGGGGGCAGTCCGAGAAGATCCTCTGGAAAAACGTCTGGAAAATCCCTCACTACTTGCTCCAAAGTCAAGGTGACTTCAGTCTCTCTAGTGTTCACCACACTGGCCATAAAGCCCCAGACTCCTTGGTCGAATAGTCTACTGGCCTTCAATGCAGAAATCACTTTGGGTAGGACTACGGTCCCAATCCCTTTAAACTTAAAAATGGCTCCTGTAGGAGGGTTAAAGATGACCTCCTTACGAGAGCAATTTATGCTAGCATGATTAGCAGCTAACCAATCCATGCCCAATATCACATCAAAATCGCGCATATCTAAAATTATCAAGGTTACATCTAATGCATGATTGGCTACATCTACCTGACATGTTTTTATCTTTTCTGTAGCTAACATGATCTCTCCTGATGGAATGGAAATGAACAATGCAAATGGCAAAGGTTCTGAGTCTAACATGGCATGCCTCATAAATATAGCAGATATAAACGAATGCGAAGAGCCAGATCAAATAAAACTAAAGCATGGTGCCCCAAAATGGGAAGTGTACCTGTCACCACTGTGCCTGACTTCTCGGCCTCACGCCGAGTGGTAGAAAACGCCCTACCCAGTTGTTGCTGATGACTCGGGCCTCCCTGAAATGAACTTACGGGCTGGCCCATGTGTTCAGACGCATTCCTCCTCGGGCATCTATCTGATATATGCCCTTTCTGGCCACATCGAAAACAGATCTCAGAGTCGGCTAGATAACATCCTCAGTGTCGCTTACCACAAGTGGTACATATCGGCCTATCCTCCCTGCCAGTCATAACCTGGGAACCCTGCTGTCCCCACTGACATGGAGCATTCACTATGTTCTGGCTCCTCTGCTGATGCTCAGGAGCCCTGTGTTCAGCCTTCCTTTTCTGACCTGCGGAGGCCCCAATCCCGAGCGACCTCCTGTATTCCTCTCCCACCTAGGAGTCAGTATCAATCCTCACGACGGCCCGTAGTGCCGCAGCATACGTCTTGAGATCCAAGACATGCACCATCCCTCGCATTCCGCTCCTCAAGCCCTGGATGAATCTCTCTGTCCTTGCTGCCTCGGTGGCTACTAGTTCAGGAGTAAAGTGAGACAGCTTATCGTATTCTTGTTTGTATTCCTCCACCGACATAACTCCCTGCCTCAAGTTCAAAAATTCTGCCTGTTTGTTGTATCGGGTGTTGGCCGAAAAGTATTTCTCATAAAAGCGCTTCTTGAACTGCTCCCAGGTTGCAAGTTCACCACCAATATCAATCATCTTTTATGCTAAACGCCATCAGATTTCCGCGTTACCAGTCAACATGAAGACTGCGCATTGAAGCTTGTGCTCTTCCGGGCACCTCATAAAATGGAATATTGTCTCAATAGATGACAACCACATTTCTGCTTTGGTGGGGTCCCCCAACGATCCATCAAAGGGGCGAGGGTCATACTTCTGGAAATCCCTCAGATGTTTAACCTCAAGAGACAGGCCCTGCATGTCTCTATCCTGCGGTCGGGTCTGTTGTAACGGCTCGGGTGGCACCAGTTCCTCCTGAGCTTGGGTCTGGGCAAACTGTCCTGCCATCATGCTACGAATCATCTCCTGTAGCTTTCCCATTAGAGAGGATGCAACAGCTTCACTAATTCTAGCTTCCATCGCCTTTTCATCAATTTAGGTCACAGGCAGATTTGGAGCTGCCGGAACAGTCTGGCTACTCTCTACTCTCTCTGCTTGTGTTTCTTCTCTAACTGTCTTTCTTGTTCTAGGTTTAGGTGCCATGTCATGTCATAAATTCATACGTTAACTAGCTATTTCTGGGTCTTTCTCAAACGTCATGCACTTAAAACACTACATCAGTGTTCTTATATATGCATTGAAACTTTCATTAGTATAATGTACCTGGCGATGACGAGGGATCCGTTACTAGGCCACGAGGACTATCTAGACTTACGTAGTAAGTCAGTCTACAGAACCCAAAACATGGGCTCTGATACCAACTGTAACGAACCGACTCCCTAGGACTTAAGTTAGGCCGTTACTAAATACATGCATGCATGGAACTCAAAACAACACTCTGTTATGGCGAAATAAATGCTAATTAAATAAGGTAAGTTCAAAAGACTTTCATTAAATTCAAATATTAAAACAATAGTAGGGTACCTATGAATCATAAAGGATAGTAAATAAGTATGAAAAACGATTCTTAAATGTAAGTTTTAAACATCAAAACTAAAAGTTAAGAGAAACATGAAAAGAACTCTAAATTTCATGATGCGGAAGCGTAATAACTAGTCCCAGTGGCTCGATCACGAATTTTGCTTGTCCATCGCTGGTGCATCTCTACCCTTACCTGAAACAACAACATGAGAAAAAATGAGTATAAAATACTCAGTAAAAAACCCCACTACTGGGGTCAGGCTAGGAATCTATGTCCTCTAGATATCCACCTCTGGTGAAACATATACACTGCTCTAGTCCTCATGGGACACATATACATGAAACAAGAAGGAGACTATCAGTTTCCAACAATGTGCGGGGTGTTATAGAGGCAATGTGGATCAAAGTCAAAAGATCTATCAGCTTCCAACAAAGCATTAAACAGTCAAGCTATTTTGGAGAAGTCCTTCACAAATTTTCTGTAAAACCCCGCGTGTCCTAAGAAACTCCTCAAAGCTTTCACATTTGCGGGAGATGGAAGTTTTTCTATAGCTTCAATTTTTGCTTTATCCACCTCTAGCCTATTCTTTGAAATCTTATGTCCAAGCACAATTCCTTCTTTGACCATGAAATGACATTTTTCCCAGTTCAGCACTAGATTAGTCTCTTCACATCTTTTCAGTATTCTCTCCAAGTTTTGCAGACAGATTTCATATGTTTGCCCATAGACTGAGAAATCATCCATAAAGATTTCAACAGAGTCTTCAAGGTACTCGGATAAGATTGCCATCATACACCTTTGAAACGTACTAGGCACATTGCATAGTCCAAAAGGCATGCGACGAAAGGCGAACTTTCCATATGGACATGTGAACGTGGTCTTTTCTTGATCATCTGGTGTGATCATAATTTGGTTATAGCCTGCGTACCCATTAAGGAAATAGAAATAGTCATTCCCAAATGAACATTTCGGGGATCTAAAGCGAAATGAGGAAATTCACGATCAAAATGTTTCCACCCCTCTACATCAGCTGGATGTCTCAATACATCCTCCGTTTCAACTCGCTTATCTTTATGCCATCTCATGTCAAAAGCGTCTTCTTTTAATGCAAATACTCTTTTTAATCTCGGTATCAATGGAAAATGACGCAATACCTTATGTGGTATTTTTTTACCCTTGTCATCATTAATTTTGTACCGAGACTCACCACAAATTGGGCATTGTTGCAAATCTGTAAACTTTTTCCAATACAATACACAAACATATTTGCACGCATGAATAGACTCATAATCTAGGTCTAAATCACGCAATTTTCGATTGGTTTCATAAAAGGAAGTAGGGTAAGAGGTGCCAGCTGGAAACGCTACTTTTAACAATTTCAGCAACATGTCAAACGATTTGTTACTCCAGCCGTTGAGAACTTTGATATGCATCAACTTCACTAAAAAGTTCAAGGACGAAAATTGCGAACAACCAGGGTCTATATATATATACTATATCTTATATCAAATACAACACATAGTCTATAGTTTTTATATTGTATAAAGTACAATATAACCTATGGTTTTATTTTCTCTCATCATTACATGACATTTAATATAAATCATATTTATATCAAATTCAATTATATGAATCTCATCTATATAACTAATATTTGAATCATATTCAAATATTTAATTTCTCTCACAATACTTTATATTATAATGTAATTAATACATTATATTAAGTATATCATATATAATCAATTTAATTAATTATATCACATATAACTAATTATATCATATATAACTAATTCCCTCGTTTAATTTGAACAATTCAAATTTGTCCAAAATCAATTCTCAATGATCGTTGTCAAGCTACAGAGGGGACCTTATGGACATAGATTGAAGCTCCAATGGTACTTGGATAAATAATAAAACTCTTTAACGAAAATACCCAACGTCCATCAACTGTCGGTCACTCCACTAAAGATCGATAGTTGCACTCTTCGCACTGCAGAGATATTTCTGTATCCATTAGATATAACTTTTGGGGTTGATGCCCTAAACTCTCGTTGGGTCTTGTAGTATGTAAATATTTATTTTGAACAAACGCTTGTGATGTAATAATATGAGATATTTTCTTCACTGTTGTCTATGAAACATTAAATGTTTTATTTGCTTTACTACAAACTAATAAACTAAGATCCCTGGTTGTTGTTGTAACTTAAGCATGTATGTGGAGACATACAAGTGGATCATGTCTTAAGTGATAACCTAAATGGTCTGTAGTATATGGATATAGGAGGGAAACCTTATCCTGGTGACACTACGGATGCGGCCCGCTTTGTAGATTGTTACAAGTGTTGTGACGTGCTACGGATGGTTTGATCCTGATCATTCATGTGGAAACATGCGAGCGGGGGCATCATATACAAAGGAGTTTGTATAAGATCGGACCACGAAGTGTATAGTCTCGTTATATAACACTGTTCTATAGAGACTTCACTTCAACTAGGATGACTATAGGTAACATGACCTTAATCCTAAGTGAGTTGGGAACTCATGTCTTTGAGGGCGGTCCTTTAATTTGCATGAGTGCGAATGGCCAGATTGCTGACTCAAGCCAACCATTTTGGGGATTTGTCTAATTGGGAAGCTGGGAACTTAACTACACAAATGGAATTCACTTCTTCCTCGAAGCAGAGGTAAGTAAATAGATTGCTCCCTTAATGGTTGATTTCGGGGCTTGAACGATGTGGCGCCACACACCTTCTCATGACCCGAGAGGTGTCTACTTATAGTAGGACTATCATGTATTGTTTATTAGAGGGATCAGTGGTACTTAAAGAGTTAGATGTAACTAGGGGCAAAACAGTAAATTGGCCCAGCTGTACTTACGAGCATCTGTGAAAGGTTATCATACTGTTGATTGTTTATATCCGAAGGACACATAAATATATCTGTAGTGAGAAGAGTCCAACTATCGGTCTTTAGTGGAGTGCCCGATAGTTAATGGATGGTGGATCTCGTGGCTAAAGAGTTTAATCAGTTATTTACGTACCGTTGGAGTTTCAAGCTACATGTTCATAAGATCCCCTTGGTAGCTCAATGGATTTAAAGTGAGAATAAGTTTTTGGGTCAGTTTGAAGTGTTCAAATTGATAAGAGGGAGTTTGATTATATATGATATGATTAAACTGGTTCAATTATATATGATGTAGTTGAACGATGTTTGAGATACATTAATTGGAGGAAAATGATATAAATATGATTTATATCAAATAAAGGAGGAAAAGACCATGGTTTAAATGTTGCATATGATGTGATATTAATACTATAAGTTATAAATATAATATGATAAGTTAGTTGTTATATTTATTTATAATTAAAACAATTATGAGATAATTATTGGTAGTTTTTTCATAACCGTGCATGAAAGTGGGAGGTTGTATTCAGTTTTCATAACTAAAGGATAAAATGAAAAATATTTTCATTTTGGAAAAGGTTCGTTGCATTGCTTCATTTGAGTACACAACCCATCGTTTAGCTCACGAGAGACTACACGACAGCTTCAAGTGTTTGTCTAAACGATCGTGTACATGCGTTATTGACTAAACAATTGTGTAAGGTTTTACTAAACAATCGCGCGCCTAAGCGAGCTTCACTAAACGATCGTGTAAACGATCTTATCTGATTTCTTAAACAATCATGTACCTTTACTAAACGATCAAGCATGAGTCTATACGATAGACACTTTCCCTCTCCCACTTGCTTGGTCGTCGAATACGATCGATGTTTCCTCCTTCCCTCTACCAAATCCAATAGAGCTCACACCTCTTGGATTCTCATTCCGAGAATACCAAGGTCACTAAGTGGTGGTGTCTGAGAGGTTGTTTGTTCATGGATAAGATTTTTTGTGTACTAAGCAACAACGAGAGATTTGGGTAGACGATTGCAGCGATAGCGAGAGGTTGCTGGTCCCAGTTCTTCACGAGAGCGAGAGAAAAATAAAAGAAGAGTTATTAAAAGGTGAGTCTCTCATTCCTTTATATTTATTTATGAAAGCATGTCGTAATTTGTACTGAAATGTATAACTAGTTTGTATGTTTGTGAATGCTCGTGATTCTGTCATAACGAATTTAGAACGATCTTGCTTCCACTCATAGGTCCTCTTTGATAAGAGTACCTTCAATAACCAGTCAACAGTGCAATGACCCTTCACAAATTGCTCTTAAGTACAATTGGACCAAAATTACCGTTTTGCCCCTATAGTTACATCTAACTCCTTAAGTACCACTGATTCCTCTAACGAACAATAGGTCATAGTCCAACTATGACCAACTCCCTCTCAGGCCAAGAGATGGTATGGCCATATTGTTCAAGCTCCGGGATCAGCTCTTAAGGGAGTAATTTATCTACTATCCCGACATCAGGGAATGAGTGAATTTCGTCTTGTGTAGTCGTGTTCCCAGCTCCCCAATCAGAAAAAATTCCAAAATGGTAGGCATATTGAGTTGATAATCTGGCCACCCTCACCCATACAAATCAAATGAGCGCCTTCATAGGCAGGAGCTCACGACTCACTCGAGATTTAGGTCATGTTACCTATGGTCATCCTAGTGAAATGCAAGTCTCTACTATTAATGGTGTTATATGATGAGACTAATCATTTTGTGGTCCGGTCTTATACAAAATCTTTATATAGGATACCCCTACTCACATGTGTCCACATGAATGATCAAGATCAAATCTTTTGTAGCACTTTACAACACATATACAAAGCGGGTCGTATCCGTAGTGTCATCAAGATAAGATACCCAGCCTTATTCATCTACTATAGATTGTTTAGGTTATCCATCTACTACATGAATGATCTTAGATTATTGGATTGAGTGTATGCTCATAAAATAACAATTATTTTATTAATAATAATCTGTTCATACAAAGTTTATAAACTACGAGAATACAATAGAGATTTAGGACACCAATTCCAACAGAAATGACTAGTCTCATTATATGATGTCGTTCATAATAAAGATTTATTTTTCACCAGGATGATAATAGGTGACATGACTTGAATCTTGAGTGAGTTGTGAACTTCTGCCTACGAAGGTGATCATTTGATTTGTATGGGTGATAGTGGTTAGATTGCCGACTCAATAAGCCTACCATTTTGGGATTCGTCTGATTGAGGAGCTGGGAACATAGTTACACAAGACGGAATTCACTAATTCCCAAATGTCAGGGTAAGTAGATAAATTGCTCCCTTAAGGGTTGATTTTGGAGCTTGAATCATGTGAATTGGATTCATATAATTAATTCTAATATAAATAGAATTTACATTAAATACCATGCATTGATGAGAGAATTAAAAACTATAAGTTGTATTGTATTTGATATAGTATAAACCATGAGTTACATGTTATATTGGATATAACATATAGTAAGTATATATTATATGTTAAGTTAATTAATGTATTTATATTTGTTTAAATAAATTAAAATTAGTTTTAATTTATTTAATTTTAATTTAATTTTAAAATTTTAAAATTTAAAATGAAGGGATAACTCACTCCCCCTAATATCTCTCATCTCTCCATGTGTGGTTAAGGATTGGGTAGTTTTTTGTTATTTTTTCTTCTTCACAAAAGAGATTCACAAAGACTGTTCAATATATTTTTTATCTAAGAAAATCTCAAATTGCTTACTCTCTCCTCTCAATTTCCTTTCCATTTCTTTCAAAACTAAGAGCCTACACACTCCTTAATGATTCTCATAAAAAAAAAAAAAAAAAATACAGGACCAGGAGACTCCAATTGGTGGTGGTCATTTGAATTGTTTGTTTTTGTTCGTGGCCAAATTAGGAGAAGAGGAAATTTGTGAAGACTGCGAGTCTTCAAATGTAAGGTTTTCTAGAAATCCTAATTTTTCATTTTCTCAAATTTTTGGCATGCTATAATTATGTGATTTTGCATAATTTATCTTCTATATTTTTCGATTTTATGAAAATCAAAATTAGCACAATCCACGTTTTCGTTCAGGGCCTTCACAGGTTCCTTCAACCATGATTCATTGAGTTTAATCTCGCTGATCTCTCATCATCAAGCACTGTTGGTTACATTGAATTTCTCTTCCAATTTCCATATATTAGTGCAGTAATTGTCTATTGATAATGTTGATGGTTGAGTATTCATAGACAATGGAATATCATCCTTTTCTCGACTAAACTCATACGATTCTTCGTATTATCCGTTTACACCCGTATCATCAGAACTCATATTCACATTTTCATTATGGTTTGATTTTAGCGACAAAAATAACTGAACTCTACAAAGATCTTATTAGAAAATAAGGAAACGAACAACACCATCGTTCCATATGTACTGTGGAGGGGCTTCATAGTCGAGCTTATATTTAACTCTCACGATAACTTCGAACTCTGAAGAATTTGCATTTGTAACTCTGTAATTGTGAGTTTTAAGTTCTTTGTACTTCAATGTAATAGGCATAGTGGTTCTTGTCAGCTCGCCTCCAATATATAAACTTTGGTTCTCATTCTAATCACCTCTGTATCGAATGAGTAGACACTTTTTTGTCATCCTATAGAGCAAGAGAACATTTGTCATTAAGTTATATAAGCAAGTGAATATCCATCCATACATAATTTTAATTTTGCTTTGCTCTCTCTCGCTTTCGATCTCTCTTGCTCTCGCATTCTCTTACCATCGTTCTCTCTCGCTCTTTTCTAAAAACCCTAAACCAATGGTAATGATCTCTCACTCTCACTCTCCCATTGGTTTCACTCTCCACCTTTGATCTCTCTCTCACTCTCCTAATACACAATTCCCATTCGTAATGCTGTTTTCATACTTCTTTTTTTTTTTTTTTTGAAGAAATCACACAGTTCCAACAACACACCTAAGCAATGAAACTACGTTATGGAAAAAACTCATTTCGGTATGAAAAACTCCATTATGGAAGACCTCGTACAATAAAACCCCGTTCAATAAAACACCATTGAAATGAACCCCTCTCGAAGAAAGCAACCATAGTGAAATGAAGTTCTAAATTTAAAGAATTCACCATTGTATATTTAGGGTGTTAATGATTTGAGGCTTAAGACATATGATTTCGTGAAAATTATCAAATTAGATACTGACAAGTAATCACATCACGAAGGTAGAGCGAGAGCGAGACCAATATTGTGAGAAGGCAATTCCTGTAATGTGGCATGGCGATAATGTCGATTCATTTGACATCATTTTGAAAAAGAGGTCATTTGATATTTTAGGCCCAGATATTAGATCATTCCTACAATTTTTTCAAAAAAACAAATATATTTTCAAAAAGAGGTCGAGAAGTTTTTGGTATTTGAGTCAATTTGGGTAATTTTCCAATTTCGCTCCTCCATGATCCATCCGCTGTACTAAACAAAACCTCAGAACGTGCATGCGGATGGCAAAAATTAGGGTGTAGTTACGCATTTTAGTGAGTGCGAGGTTGTATTTCCTTTCCTTTCCTTTTGTTTCGTTTCCCGCGCCCCCCAAAACCGCCAAGCGAAACTGAGAGGGCGAGTGACTTTGATTGCACAATCCTCGCCCTATCGTCACCGGCACCGGCACCGGACTCACTGACCAAGCCTTGTCGATCAACCAAGAATAAGATTAACCAACCGAGAACAAGACCCTCTTTTCGAATCCCAATCTCTTCTCTTCTCCGTCTCTTCCCAGTCATCCACCGCCATGCATTCCCTTCTTATCTTTACTCACTCTCGTCTGCTTCCCATTTTATTAGCTTAATCCCACTTTCAGACTCTGTCTCTGGTCAATGACTTCGATGGCCCCCACGAAGACACAACTATTGGCCCGCTGGCGAGGCATCGAGGAAGAAGACGACACCGGCGGTGGCGTACACTTACAACCTCATCGTTTTCAACAGCTTAAAGAACAATGGTCTGTCGTTTGTATCTCATCCATACGGTCAACTCTGCCATTCTTCCCTAACTCCCACTTCAGTAAATTTATTCCATGCTTCCACTCTAGTTACTCTAGATGTTGCCAGAACAGGAATTTCATTTATCACATTGACATTTTAGCGGCATCATTAGTATTTAGTTACAGTATTGCAAATTTGCTACTTTTTGTGTTTTCTCAATTAAAGATTGTTTTATGTTCTTTCAAGTTAATATAGGTAAACTATGTTCTTTCAAGTTATGTAGCTTTAATTCGTTATGTGTTCTGTCAGGTTTGCAGACGCTTTCACTTATTTGATTAGTTTGCCGCAAGAAAGTCACATTTGGTGTGCATCTTGGGATATAATGGGGCCTCTTCTGGAAACATTTTACAATTATTTCAAAGATGAAAGCCACGACTCTCCTCTCAGGCGCCTATGGAAGAGGATCTCTATGGAAATGAATCATTGTATCCAGTGCATCTGCCAGCATCACCAAGCCAAAGATATGTATAGTTCGGAGTATGAGTCGAGTTCCATCGGTCCCCTTCTTGATGTATTGAGAAGACTTGACGAGGAAAGGGTCACTCAGTACTTGAGAAATATCAATCACAGAATATCACAGAATGAATATGATGCTGCAAAGGATAATTCTGAAGTTGTCAGTGTCGTTTATGAGGTTTGTCAATTTCTGGCCCCATCCCCCACCTTCTATTGCCTATTTTTCCAACACACATCTGAGTGATGAATTCTCACTTCCAATCTTTTCTTTGTTACTGCTGACCTTTTGTTCTCCTTCTTTGGAAAGGAAACAAAACTTTTCATCGATGAAGTGAAAAGGGTCTAATGCTCCAAATACAATGATACAAGATACAAATGAAAAGACAAGGAGGACTTTTAACAGATCAAATAACCATCAATATAACTAGAACTATTTATAGAAAATAAATGCTCCTCAATTCCAACAAATAACTTGAATAGAGAAATTAACATATAGCACACAAAGAGAACACCATGAGGATGCATTTAACCGTGCCGCTTCAAAATGCTCCACCCATGGAAGAGGTTTGTCATGAAACACCCTTTGGGAGAAACCAAATTTCTGATCGTTAACTTGAAATGCTGATACATTTTTAGGGAGAAAGGGTAGAATTTTTTAGAGAGGTCAAGAGATTATAGGAGGAGGTTTGGGAGGTAGCTAGATTTAATGTGTATGTTATCCGACTTCATTATAATTATGGTTTTTTTTTTTTTTTGGATTGGAGACCTTTTCTGTAACCTGTTTGGACTCCTTTTTTTGTGGGCCTTTTTTTATGCCCTTGTATATTCTTTCATTTCTATCAATGAAAGTTCGGTTTCTTAAAAAAAAAAAAAAACGCTGATACATTTTTTGCGTTTAATCTTTGGTTTCATTGATTGTTTGACTGGTTGACGGCATTCTATTTACATGGTGGCTATTGGTGGTTGACAAAATGAGAAAGGCCGACTTCATGGGAAAAAGATTACTTTTCCAAAGCAGGGAAACACATTTTGATTCAGTTGGTCTTAAGTGGCATCCCCATCTACTTCTTCTTTCTGTTTGGAACTCCTATTAAGGTTTGCAAGGACATCGGAAAACTTATGCGTAACTTTATTTAGGAAGGGTTGGATGAAGGAAATGGGTCACACTTGGTTAGGTGGAATGTTGTTGTGAATTGAGGGGGTTTGACATTTGTAATTTGAGGACTCGTAACCAATCCCTGTGAGCCAAATGGCTTTGGCGATTCCCCCTTGAGCATAATACCCTACATAAGGTTATTACTAGCAGGTATGGGCCTCACCCTTTCAAGTGGTTATCGGGTGGGTTAAAGGCACCTACTGGAATTTGTGGAAGGATATCTCGAGCTTCCCTTCTTTTCCCTTTCTGTCTGTTGTGTGGTTGGAGAGGGTAAAGAAACATATTTCCAGGACGACTGTTTGGTGGGGGATGGTCTTCTTTGCTTCTCGTTCCCTTGCCCGTTTCATTTTTTTGAATCAAGAAACAACTTATTGTTGTAAGGAAAATGATTGGATGTTTAGGAGATACAAACTCTTACAAGGAGAGGGAAAAGAAAGATATGGTCAGCCAATACAACCAAATAGAGATAAACTTTCAAACAACTCCAACCTACAAGCCTCCTTCAGCTGCTGAAAAAGTAAAAGCTACTACAAAACTACCAAAGGAACCTAAAAGTTGGCCACTAACCAACAAGAGATCAACAAAGAGAAAATTGAAAACTTTGTAATGACGCACAAACTAAAAATCCTATGAAAGAAGCTTCTAATGAATCAACATGATAGGAATGGTATTAGAGAGATATTAGGGGTAATGATAGGGGTATGTTAGTAATTAGTTAAGTAGTTGGTTATAAATAGAGGGGTAGAGAATGGAGAAGGCAAGCAATATTTTGGATAATGGAATAGGTCTCAAGAGTATCTCAAGATTAGGGAGGGTCCAAGTACCTCGAATGGTTTATCTTGTATTTTCGTTATTGTTTATTTTTTAATATATTCGGGGTTCTATCACAACACCAAGAAACTTGAAAAGAAACCTTTTCGTAACTCTAAAATCTTTCAACAGGGGAATGAAATGTAGGCTAACAAGTAATATTAAACCGCCACCACATAAAACTTCCAAAAACAGCGAACTAAAAACCAACCACCCTTTATAAAGCAACCCCAAAGAAAGTACACCCTACCTCCACTTGTTTCATTTATCCTCCTTTATTTCTGATTTCTTGATTTGGTCGGGAAGCTTGTTTTCCTTTTCTTTTGGATTTAGTCATTCTCTAACGAATAGGGAGGCGACCGACGTCGTCTCTGTGTTGTCGTTGTTGGGGGAGGTTAACTTTAGGTGTAAGAGAAGATATCTGCTGGTTTGGGATTCCTACCATCGGACCGGTTTCTCTTGTAAATCCCATTTCGATGTTTGTTGGATCCTTTCCCTCTAGTCTGTCTGTTTTTTCAACTCCTTGGAAGATTAAGATTCCTAAGAAAGTGAGATTCATTATCTGTTTGAAGGTGGAGGAAAACCTTGATCACATTGTTTGGAAACATGATTTTGCGTATTTTGTTCGGAATCTTTTCTTCTAAATGTTTGGCTTGACTCTTGCCCACTTGAAGGGCACCGAGGATATGATTGGGGAGTTCCTCCTCCATTCGCCCTTTCATGAGAAGAGTTGTTTCTTATGGGTAGCTGATGTGTGTGCTATTATGTGGAATCCTTTGGAGAGGGGGGGGGGGGGGACGATGGAGTATTTAGAGGATTGGAAAGGGAATCTAGTGATTTTTGATCAGGTTTCATGTATCTCTTTGGGTTTCTACCTCAAATTTTTTTCCGTAATTATTCTATAGGCACCATTTTCCTTGATTGGTCCCTTTTAATTTAGAGGGGTCCCTCTTTTGTAGGCTTGGTTTTTTGTCCACCCTCTTAATGTTTCATTTTTTCTCAATGAGAATGGTTTATTTCATTGGGAAAAAAAAATTACCCTTTGTTTTCTAAGGTTTCTTTGCAAGAATGTTTGCTGTATACAGATTCTTTTTGAGATGTCTAACGAATATCTATACTCTTTAATTGGGGATATTTGGAGTTTTGTTTCATTTTGTCCCATTCCTACACAGATATATATTTTTTTGGTAAATGGATACATGCTGTTGTCATCATTTCACATTGTAATGTTTGGGAATGTATGATTGAAAAGTTGCAAACTCCTTTTCTTTCCACAATATTATGTAATTGTATTTGCACGTGTAGTGACTGCACAAGTTTTGGTCTTATGACAGGTTCTAATGTTTCCTGTCCTTCTGGATGATCAATCGCTGTTTTCTGAATTTGGGAAGTTTATCGAATCTGTAGATGATATTCATGAACTTGCTTTGGATGGACAGCAGCAGTTTCCGGTACTAAAGAGGAATACCTAATTATTTTGTCCTTTTTTTTTTTTGAACAAGAAATACTCTCTTTATGATTCTTATATGGTGCATATTGTCTGTCAGGGTGCTTATGCCCTATTCTTTTTCAATAGAAGAGTGCGTTCTGTAGGTCATCGCTTAGCTGCATCAATGGGAAAACTGAGGTACTTTTCAACAAGACTTAGTCATCCATCTAGTTAACCATGTGAAATTTATTACCAGTCCTATCATTTTGTTGATGATTATTATGGACATTCTGTAGAAGCCTAATAGTACTTTTTGTTGTTTGTTGTTGTTGATCTTCTTCTTTCCCATACAATGAATCAGATGAAGCATTAGATATAAGTGTTAGTAGTATTGGGTCAGAACCATCGGAGTTGATTACTAAAGAAATTGATTTGATTTTAGGCTTGAGAGAAAGGATGCTTATATTTGGAGTCCTAATCCTTTAGAGGGTTTCTGTTGTAAGTCCTTTAGGTCTGTTGGATTTCCTTTCTCGTGTAATATTAGAGGTTTATTATGTGTATATTCATCATTTATGTTTATAAGATTTTTTTCCTGGTTGGTAGTTGTTTTTCTTCTATATAAGATGACTTTGTATTTGATTCATGATATAGAAGAATATAACAATATTTTATTCCCATTTTCAACTAGGTTTCTATTGGACACCTCTCTAGATCGTGAGTTGGTTTTTGATGTGTCATGGAGGATTAAGATTCCTAAGAAAATTAAGTTCTTTACTTGACAAGTTTTACTTGGCCGTGTGAACACCATGGATAGGCTTTGGAGAAAGATGCTTTTGGGTCCTTTTTGTTGTATTCATTGTCGGAGGGTAGAGGAAGAACTAGATCACCTTCTTTGGAGTTGTAGTTTGCGAGATCTATGTGGAATTGCTTTCTTCATTAATTTGATTTTGAGTTAGCTCGTTAGAAGGATTGTCGTGTGACGATTGGGGAGTTCCAGCTCCATCTGCCATTTAGAGAGAAAGGCTATTTCTTGTTGTTTGCTGGGGTGTGTGAAATCTACTGTGGGATCTCTGGAGGGAGAGAAACAACTGAATGTTTAGAGGTGTGGAGAGGGACCCTAGTGTTGTTTGGTCCTTGGTGAGGTTTCATGTTTCTATTTGGTCAACGGTCTTGAAGGCTTCTGGTAATTATTCTCTAGATAACATATTACTTAGTTGGAAACCCTTTCTTTATTGAGGTTGTGTAGATTTCTGTATAGTATAGTTGCATTTGGATTAGTCATCTACATTTTTTAATTTTTTTTTAGATGTCCTTTCCTTTTATAATTAGCTCCCTTGGTTAGAATTTATCTTGTATTATATTTACTCATTATTGGGTCCTTTTAAGAAATAAGAGAAAAAGATTATTCCTCTAAAAATAACATGGTATTAGAGGAGAAAACTAAACCCTAAACCTAACCCTAGCCATTAGCTGTCTTAAGCCATCGTGCCATCGCCACTATCAATTGCCACCGTTGTCGTTCTCTATCAACGCGTTTGTCAATGTCTGTCATAGAAGCTATTTCAATTCAAGACATTTAGTTTGCTCTTTAGGTTTTATGTTTCCCATTGTTATGTTGTTTTGTTTATGTTTTTGGAACAATTATATCTCTAAGGTTTGTCTTTTCCTTTTTGCTTCTAATTTGTTGTATCTTTTAGCACTAGTCTCTTTTTATTTACTTAGTGAAGAGTCTTGGTATCCTTTTTGAAAAAAAAAAAGAAAGAAAAACTACTTTCCAATCGGTAATTATCAATTTTTTTGTAGCATATAAAATCTTGTGTGCAAACTTGAAGAGCATGTTATCCTTTGTTTCTTAGCACTGAAGATGCAAGACTAAGATTTTTTGGATATGTTCCCTTGGTTGTAGGATGGCGACAGATTTGGAACCTTTGCAGCCCTTGCTTAAGAAATTTATAACTTTTCTGGAAACAGAAGTTCTGCCATCAACTTCTCAGATGATAAGGCCAAGAGTACAGCTAGACCGTTTATCTGTATGGCTTGGGATTAAGTCATTGTAGGAAGTGGTTGCTAAACCTTTGATATAATTATGATAATCTTTTCTCTTTTGCTTCTCATATACTATGTTTTTTGAAGGCTTGGATTCTTGGAGCCTCCTGCGTTTGAAGAAGGGATATTGGAGCGTTATCCCATTTTTCTTGACATCGTACTTAATCATATAAGTAGTGATTCACTTGAATTCTCTCATGCAGTTACATGCTTAAGACTACTCTTTGAGATGCTTGGTCAGTGAGCCACTTTCTGCTGTTTCCATGTGTGTGTGAGTTTTCAGTAAATGGCACAGGTTTTAACAGTTTTCTTCATTTTTTCATTTTCTATTTTTAAATTTTCTTTTAATAAATGTCCTTTAAGGCTGTGAGCTTTGGTTGAGGTCTACATTATCTCCTAGTGTGATGCGTAACACTTTATTGGGTCAGTGCTTCCACACTCGAAATGAGAAAAGTCATAAAGACATTTTTGATCTTTTTCTGCCGTTTTTGCGGGCAAGTATTTGGGGCCTTTGGCTAAGTTCATTTGACTTATTTATTTTTTTGTTGCTGTTGATATATCTTTTTTTCCTTTTTATAATTTAGTATATCCTCATTACTGAACTTAATGTGCTATGCCTCCAGTCTCTTGAGGCTTTGCAAGATGGGGAACATGAAAAGCAACGTAGGCATTTTCTTTATTTCCTTCTTCATCAAGTGCCAGTTAGCAGTAATTTTAGTGTCCTAACCAGGCAAAAGGCTTGTCAGGTTGTTTTTTCTCCCCCATGGATGGCCATACTAATTTCATTATTCAACAATTAAGAATTGTGTCACACACATTCGGTATATTTAGTGTTTTCTGGTTGTATGTATACGTAATATGTATCTATGCATGTAAACTTATTGCTCGACTTTATTTTCAGATAGCTCTTCAAATTGTTCACCGAGGATATAAGATGAATCCACCATGCCCTCCTTTTGAGTGCGCACATATGTGGTGAGTTAGCCTGATTATGACTTCGATTTAAAATGTGGACTATATATTTTTTTTCTACCATTCAATATGAACTATCTGATATATGCTTTCCCTGCTTCTAAAAAGAAACTCCATGTAAATTTATGCATTTGGGCGATAAGCCCAAGCTTAAATTTCTGCATGCAAGGCAGAGGAAGACGTGTGAAGATAGCAAGAAAATGGGAAATGAACAAAATGTGGGGAAAGTGCTAGCTTTATCTATTACTGCATGAAAATAATAGGAATGCTAGATGACGAGGATTGGTCTTTAGCATAGTATTCATCTTGCCCGTAGATAGTTGCTCTAGAGTTTTTGAAACCATATATATATATATATATATATATATATATATTTTTGAAAGGAAACTAAACTTTTCATTAATAAAATGAAAAGAGACTTGATGTACCACCGAGTAGGAATTTTATTCAATGATCAAAGTCGTGAAAATACAAGAGAAGGATCCTTATTTATAGGTAAGATAGGATAACTTAAAGGGAATTAAAGTGTAACTAATCTAGGATTAATCAAGATTAACTTTGAATTTACCATTTTACCCAAATCCTATTACATCATATTCTATCCCTCCATAAAAAACTCGTCCTCGAGTTTTAAAATGAAAATTCTCTGCTTGTTGAGTATGATAGACTCCAACTGAAAATTTTCAGCATGAAATTTCCCAAATCCAAGTGGGAATTAAAATAAGTCTCCATGAAAATCTCATACAAATAGAATGGAAATTAATCATCAATTTGTCAAATTTGTAAATAGATTGAAATTGAAACTTCTGATATGAATGGCCCACTAGGTCCATTAGGGTTTTGGTGGAAAATATAAAAAACGCCCCTGATTTTATGATCCTTTCTTCCTCATTGTGAAATTGAAAAGCCGCCTTCCGCTGCTTCTTCCTCATCGTAGGGTTTTCTTCTTCGTCTGGTAACGTTGCGATGGCCAACTTCTGGTGCTCCTGTTTGATAGCGTGAACGTTCTCCTCCGACAAAGCTGCTTCACCTTCTTTCTCGTGAACGACTATGAACGAGGTGTTAACAAGCTTTCGGTGATCTCCTTCTTCAGTCATGTGATCTTCTTCTTCATCCGTCCTCGAGTTTTAAAATGAAAATTCTTGGCTCGTTGAGTGTGATAGACTCCAACTGAAAATTCTCATCATGAAATTTCCCAAATCCAAGTGGGAATTAAAATAAGTCTCCTTGAAAATCTCATACAAATGGAATGGAAATTAGTCATCAATTTGTCAATTCTGTAAATAGATTAAAATTGAAACTTCTGATATGAATGGCCCACTAGGTTCATTAGGGTTTTGTTGGAAAATATAAAAACCGCCCCTGATTTTATGATCCTTTCTTCCTCATCGTGAAATTGAAAAGCCACCTTCCACTGCTTCTTTCTCAGGGTTTTCTTCTTCGTCTGGTAACGTTGCGATGACCAACTTCTGGTGCTCCTATCTGATAGCGTGAACGTTCTCCTCTGACAAAGTTGCTTAACCTTCTTCTTTCTCGTGAACGACTATGAACGAGGTGTTAACAAGCTTTCGGTGATCTCCTTCTTCAGTAATGTGATCTTCTTCGTATTGCCAATGAAGCAGTGGAAGATTATCGAGTGAAAAAGAAAAAGAGGTGGATCCTTAAGCTTGACATGGAAAAGACTTTCGACCGTGTTGACTGGGATTTCTTAGAAAAAGTGTTGAGAAACAAGAATTTCAGTCTGAAATGGATAGAATGGATTATGGGGTGTGTAAAAAATCCAATGTTTTCAGTCTTCATTAACGGTAGACCAAGGGGAAGAGTGGCTGCCACAAGAGACTTAAGACAAGGTGACCCCCTTTCACCTTTTCTTTTCCTTCTTGTCAGTGAAGTGTTAAGTGCGTTGGTGTTCAAACTTATTCAATCCGGCCTTGTTGAAGGATTTGTGGTTGGCAAAGAAAAAATCCATGTTTCCATTCTTCAATTCGCAGATGACACTTTATTATTTTGTAAATATGACAGCACCATGCTTGCAAAACTTAAGCAAACAGTGGAGTTTTTTGAATGGTGTTCAGGTCAAAAAGTTAATTGGGATAAATCAGCCCTTTATGGTATCAATGTGGATGAAAACGAGGTGATATCCACAGCCGCTTCTCTGAATTGTAAGGCTGACCACCTCCCCTTCTCCTACCTAGGGTTGCCTCTAGGTGGTTATCCGAAAAGTCTTTCCTTTTGGCAACAGGTTTTGGACACATTCCAAGCTAAACTAGACAAATGGAAAAGATTCAACCTCTCAAGAGGAGGTAGAGCCACCTTATGCAAGTCAGTCCTATTAAATCTTCCAACTCATTACTTGTCCATCTTCCTCATGCCTGAAGGAGTTATTTCTAAAATGGAAAGGATAACAAGGAACTTCTTTTGGGAAGGACATACCTGTAGCAAGCTAAATCACTTGGTGAAGTTGGACTTGGTGCAAAAACCTTTAGCGGATGGAGGCCTTGGCCTCGGTGGCTTCAAATCAATGAATTTAGCACTCCTAGCTAAATGGGGGTGAAGATACTTTAACAAGGATGATTCCTTTTGGGGCAAGGTAATTAGAAGTATACATGGCAAAGACTCTTTTAATTGGCATACAGCTGGGAAAGGTGGTAGAAGTTTGAGAAGCCTTTGGGTTAGTATCTCGAAGTCTTGGCTAAAAGTTGAATCTTTGGCCAAATTCAAGCTTGGAAATGGCAGCCGGATTGCGTTTTGGTTAGACCCTTGAGAAGAAATGACTCCCTTCAACACCTTGTTTCCATGTCTTTTCAGAATCACCATGTTCCTAAATGGATCAGTAGCTGACCATTGGGACAGCCGCTTGGCCTCTTGGTCAATTTCCTTCCGCAGATTACTTAAAGATGAGGAGGTGCTGGCTTTCCAAGAGCTGCTGGGGAAAATTGCAGCAAGAAGAGTCGTCGAGACTTTTGATAAAAGGGTGTGGTCCATTTCAGCTTCGGGTCTTTTCACGGTCAACTCTCTTAGAATCTCACCTTTCCCCCACCTCCCCTTTAGATAAGTTTCTCTACTTGGCCCTATGGAAGACAAAAAGTCCTCGAAGAGTTAGCATTCTCATCTGGATAATGCTAAATGATAAGCTGGACGTAGCCTCAGTTTTACAAAGCAAGCAGCCATCCAACTCCCTCTCCCCTTCAATCTGCCTGTTGTGCCTTCACTCTAACGAAGATCCTCTCCACCTCTTCTTTTTGTGCCCTTACTCAGCTTGGTGCTGGGAGAGGCTGCTGTCCATCTTCAATTTCTCATGGGTTATGAGCAATGATTTTAGGGGAAATGTGCTGCAATTTCTAGCTGGAACAAGTCTTCATAATCCCAGCCAATTACTTTGGTTTAATGCCGTCAAAGCTCTCTTGGCAGATTTATGGTTTGAAAGGAATCAAAGGGTGTTCCATAATAAATCTCTTGGGTGTCACGATCGCCTCGAATCTGCCCGTCGTCATGCTTCTTCATGGAGTATCCTCTCCAAGCTTTTCAATAGCTACAGTTTAATGGATTTCAACCTAAATTGGAGAGCCATTATCTCCATTCCCAACGGTGGATCTTAGCTTAGCCAGCTGTTTGCTCTCTCTCGTCTAGTTCAACTTGTTTAGTTTTAAGTTTTCCCCCCTATTCGGCCATTGTTTGGGCCTAGTTATGCTGTTTTATCTCATGTTTTTGACTTCTCTATTTATTAGTTTTATATCCCGTTTCTTTGGATATGATGAGGGCGCTAAGGGGGTGTCAACCTAGTTGAGATGCCCGGGTGCACCTGCTGATTCTTAAGTCTTAGTCTTTGCTTTGCTCATTTGTGTGGGTTTCCCAATTTTTCCTCAAATTTTGACGTCGATTTCTCCTTTGAATTAGGTTGTGCCAATTTGAAAATACTTTTCTTTAATTTTTTCTTCTTCCAAAATGAGGTCCTCCTCACACATTCGACCATTTTTACTCGGCTCATCTTCTTTATTTTTTGTCCCGAAAGAGCTACCAAATTGGAATTGCTTTCTAGCCTCTGTATTTCTTCGTGGATAATCATTGAAAGGTTTTTCCCCGTGGTTTCCTTCTGTTCTTGCAGCCTTTTTTCCATTTTCTGTTCAGTCTCTGGTTTTGTAGTTCTGTTCAGCCTATGAAATTTCTTAGTAAAGTCGATCACTATCCGATTTTCTCGTTTATTTTTCTGATATTGTTGATAAAGAGTCTGTTCATAATCTGGTTTTCATCATTTTCAATATTCGTGGCCAACTTCTAATTGGACTTTTGCCAATCAGTTTTTCTATTCATCTGAATTTGATTCCACCAAGCTGATCTGCCTCCCTTTAACTTCAAGGCTATGAGCTTGACTTTCTTTCCTTCGGGAGTGTTCATGTAATTGAATAAGCTTTCTACGTTTTTGATCCAATCAAGGAAGGCTTCCACGTCCAATTTGCCGCTGAATGTAGGTGAGTAAATCTTCTTCCTATAATCTTCCTGCCACTCTTCTATTTCGTGTTCATAAAATCTTGGAAAATGATGTCTTCTTGTTGGAGTTTGCCTCTGTTCTTCACTTTCAGATGAAGGAGATTCATAATCTTGAAGTTCTTGAATGGGTTCTTGGGATCTTGGAGATTGAAAGAGTGTGCGATCTCCCCTTGGTAAATTCAAATTGCCCATGTTTTCTTCTCTAAAACTTCTTCCCGCAGTTACTAGGGTAGGTCTTCTTCTCCGTTCATCCCCTCTGTTTTCCTCTGCTCATTGAGGAAGGTTAGCCGAGACTAAGTCCATCTGTCTTGACATTCTGGCCATTACTACATTCATTGCATCGATGCTTGATTTCATTTTTTCCATTTGACTCTTCTACAACCAACAATCGGGCAGTAGTTGATCTTGGAGAAAGGATTTCGATATACTTGGGGAGGGTTTCTGCGTCCTTCCCTTTTTCTGGTGTTGGCAGTGTTCTTACCAGCCGTGGAGCTCTATACCAATTTGATGTACCACCGAGTAGGAATTTTATTCAAGGATCAAAGTTGTGAAAATACAAGAGAAGGATCCTTATTTATAGGTAAGATAGAGAAATTACAAAAAACAAAAGGAGAAGAAATACTATTGAGATACAAAGAGGAGAAGATATAAAAAAGCAAACACTTAAAACCTAATAAACCAGCTCCAAAAAGGAAGACCAAAACTAGAGAGCACATAAATTGTAAAGCCAAAGCTGATAAAAGTCTAAGGTAAGAAGTCCAATAAGGCTGGAAGTGCGAGGATCAAATCACAAATTAAACCAACTTCTAAATTGTCACTTCCAAGTTTACAACTACTAGGAGAAAAAATGCAACTTCACAAGGACAAAACTGTCTTTATCATATTTGATATTTGTGTACTGTTGGCTATAGGTCTTTTGCATTGATGAAACATATTAGAACATTTTTAGCTATATGTGTTCTTGTGCTCACGCACACATGTATATTGCATGGTGCTCTTTCCAAATCTTTTGTTGATTGCTCGTTACTGGACTTGGGTCTTAATTGGGATACTTTTATCTTTCCATTGTAATTTTGTATTTATATTTTAATTTCATTTATTGTCTTTTCACCCTGATTTGGAGTTTGTATCAAATGAGGATTCATCTCTTTTCATTATATCTATGAATGGTGGCATGTTGTTCAAATATATATATGTATGTATGTATGCATGTGCTCCCACTTGATTCCTTTTCTAATTTACTTTATTCAATAATTTGAATTTGGTCTTTGAAAACCTGAGTGATATGTGTAAGGTTGCAGACATGGTGCTTAGTTTGGACAAATTATGAAGAGGCACCTGAAGTGCATAAGGTTCAAATCCTGGTCAGCGCTGATGGTCTGAGGAGGCTGACATACAATTACTAGGGGAAATTAATTGATAGTTGTTATGACATTTAACTACATAATTAAGTGGCTTCTAACAAGTTATGAATATTTTTGCCACGTTGTGCTTATTGAATTGAATAGCCAAGGACAAAGAAATTACATGACTACAGATTTGTTAAATCACTATTTAATGTAATGTAAATGTCATTCTTGACTTCACTATTAGATTGTGGGACTTATATTGTCCTTTTTTTTATTGACCAGGGGCCCTGCTCTTGTGTCATCACTGAAGGATTCTTCTCTTCACAGCTCACTGAGGCAACCTGCATTTGAGCTTATACAATCTATTATAGTATCAGATGCTGCTGCATTGATACATTCAATGCTGGATAGTTGTATAGTAGCTCTTTCCAATGAAAGTAACATGAATTATAACTTCAATGTTGCTGAAGATGAGAACATACTTATTTTTTCTCCCAATGAAATGGATGATAATTGTTGGGGTGGATTCAGTCTGCAGAGCCATATAATTTCGACAGAATTTAAACAGTGGATGTGTGTACCTATGTTATGGATTGATGTTCTAGTTGATATTGATCCCTTGGTTCTGCCAATTTCCTTTTCGAAAGCCGTTTTCTGGGCTCGATCACGTTTTTCTATGGTAGAATCTGAAACCACTGCTGAATGTGAACTTCCGCTGAGGGCTTGGATATCGTCATCTTCTTTTGAAATCTCCAGTTCACTGGGATGGAAGGTGCCAACTGGTTCTGATGATGGTGGGGATGGGAAAGAGTCAAAAAACTCACTAAAAGTGTGCACAATGTTACTTCCTTTAATAAAAACATTTACAAGGTTTTTGAATTTATCTTCATGTAAAATTTATTTGAGCTGTTCAGAGTTACCTTTTAAAATTATTTCTATGCTGCAAAGCTTTTAGTACATTTGTGCTTTATCTAGTTGGTGACAGGTTCTTTGATACTTGGTTCACTTCAGTCTATGCCTGTTTCAGGTTGACTGCCCATTTCTTATTTCTGTTGGGGCAAGGAGAGCTGAGGAAGCAGTGGACTTGGGAGCCGAGAATGGGGGAAAGTCTGATCCTTTCGCTTTTTGATTCTACTGATGTAATGCGATACCTTTTTTTTTCAGTTCCTTTTTAAAATTTATTTATGTCTTCTGTTTATTCTTTTCCTTCTCATTTTTATTCTTATCCAAAAATGCACGTATATGGATATATTGTTTTTATTCAGAATGTCAGGCAGTTTGGAAAGCATGTCTTGGAACAAATTTCAAACACAAAGGGTCTCTCTTGTGGTTTGGAGTTCCTTTGTTCTTCTGAGTACTCATTATCTGCCGTCTTTCTGGGCATGAGACATGCTTTGAAACTGGTAATCAAAACTCTAATGTGAGCTAGGTTATTATTCATTTGTATTATTTAGTTTAAATCTAATTGTATTCTCTTTCTCGTTGATAGTTATATTTGCATCTATTTATCTTGTTGGAGTAAATATTTTATTAATTATGTAGCCAAATTTGTTGTTCAAATTTTGCCAAATTTGTTAGTAGTATCTCTCTAACATGCACGTGTTGTCTCGCGCCTCCTCCTTTCTCTCGGCGTTGTCTTAGCCGTTCCTCTGTTCACTGGCCGCCGTCTTCCATGCACGTGTTGTCTCCTTCAGTTGATTTTGCTTTTCTTGAGGGGGTCTTCGTTTTCTTCTGTCTTGTAGCTGGTAATCTCTTCAATTTTCTTCGTTCAATGTCTTTGAACTCATTAGAGGTTATGAGTTGTTGTATTTGCAACTCTTATTATTGGATTAGGAGTGAGAACATGTTTATTATTGAGGACTCGAGTAATAATCAGAAGATCTCCCTTTCTATCTCTCATTTGCATTTGGTTGAACTATTCTTGGTTGAGTTGTTACATGATCCGGTTTATATGTTTTTCTCCAAAAAGGCTGATAAGGCATTGATAACACTTGATAGTTTTGCTGATATGGACTTTGATGGAAAATGAAGAGAAATTGGTAACTTTCATTTGAAAGTAGAATATTGGTCTTACAAATTACATTCTCATTAGAAGTTTCTTGTGGGTTATGGAGGTTGACTTTTGAATAAAAAAACTTACCCTTGCCTTTTTGGACATGTTCTACTTTTGAAGCCATTGGAGAAAACCTTGGGGATTTGGTTAGTATTTCTTCTCAAACCTTGGAAGTTCTTGGATTGCTTTGAAGCCTGTATTGAAGTTAAAAAAATGTCTGGCTTTCTCCCAGCTGAAATTGAAATTAAAGATAGACAAATGGTAATTTTCATCTTAGTTTTTTTTTTTTTTGAAAAAGAAATTCATTCAAGAAACTAATCACAAGCACAAGCCTCCCCAACAAGGGCGGAGGAGAAAGAGTCTGGAATAATACAAGGAATCCCAACCACTAATTCAAAGCTAGAAGAAGAATTAGAAAAAAAAAAAAAACCCACCCAAAGATTTTCAGGTTTGGTCATTTTTCTCCGTTAGACCCTTCAGTCATCCTTCCTGGTGAGTTATATTTCAAAGAATTTTTGAACTCTTTGGATATTGCAAGATTAATTGAAGTTAAGCGAGATGAAGGTTTGAGGTAATTGATTTTGTTGAGGATTGTGTACATGATAAGTCTTTTCCCTGGATTGCTCACTTTGTTTCCGCTCAGGTTCAAGCCGCTTCACATTTGTTCTGGATTGATTTTTTCTCCTGCTTAGTCCTCTTTTCCTTGTATTAGTTTTGGTATGTTTGGTAATTTAGTTTGATTTGTTTGTACTTTGAACATTAGTCTCTTTTCATTTTATCAATAGAAAGTATTGTTTCCTTCTTTTTCATGGGGAGTATAATGATATAGTTGCGATAAGATGGTTACTTTGTTGTTATCAGGGGCATGATAGTAATTAGTTGGGAGTGATTATTTATAGATAGAGCAAGTTAAGGGGATTCTGATTAAATAGACCTCTTGATTTTCTTGGACCCTTATAATTTTCCCCTTCTTTTTTTCTTTGTTGGAAAATTTCCTTGTATCAATAGCATTTTCTATTAATTTGTTCTTCCGCTATGTGGCCGCCAAACTTAATGCTTCTCAGTGGTGTTCTCTTTCAAAGCACTTTGAAGTGAGTGCCTACTCACTTCAAGACATATGTTTGAATTGGCAAGCATTCAACTTCCCGTTTGAACATGGTTCAAGGAGAAGGATCAGCACTACCCAATTTTGAAGACTCAAGTAGCTAGATTTATTTTATGATTCTCTTGTTTTCCTCTTAGTTTGTATTTTGGCCATCAAAAAGAGGGCATTTTCTCTGTTTTCTCATTGTTCTGTAAGCTTTATATTTTCCGTCTTTGTCTAAATTCTATGGATATGATGAGGACGCTAAGGGTATGTCATCCTAGTTGAGATGCCTGGGTGCGTCTCCTGATCCCGTATCTTGTATCGATCCTATTCAAGTACACATCTCTTGTACTTTCTTTTTATGAATTAATAAAAAGTTTGTTTCCTTTTCAAAAAAAAAAAAAAAGCATTTTCTATTAATTTGTCCTTCAATTTCTGCTACTAGTATATGTTGTGTCAGTTTGTTTATTATGAAACCATTTGGTAACTTTTCTTTTGTTTGTTTGGTCATAGCTGAATAATTGTTGATTACTGATAGTCGTATCATCAGCATGTCAAAAGAATTTCATATGTGATTTAGGTATTAAACCCCCAAAATGTTTAAGTTTGAAAATAATTGAACTGCACCAATAATGTATACTGGATTTTGCAGTATTTGGGGCGATCACAGTTTGGTAATTATAATTTGGTTTTCAAAACTGTGAACGCGATGTTGTTGGCCTTTTTCCTTCCCATTTTTGATTGTTCTTATGCAATTTCATTTGTATTGTCTAGGTTCAAATGGATTCTATCCTTGTGAAATTTCAGAATCTGCATCATTTGTTTTTCATACTTCGTAAGCTACTCCAGGAAGGTGATTCACCTCATTCAGCTTTGCCAGAAAATTCATCCAATCATACGGATGTTACAAATACCTCTTCCCAAGGTGGATTTCTTAGACAGCCGGTTTTTGATGCATCAATGCTGAACTTTGGCAAACAATCTTCAAAAGTTGATTCTAAATTGCTCCAACGGGTCAGTTGTTTATTGTCCAATGCAGCGTGGCCTTCTATTTGTAGGCTATTGGTTGAAGGCAAGGCATTTCTCGATTACAGTTTTTGTCAAGTATGTTCATTCTATACTTTTTAAGATGTAACTGGTTATCTGTTCATTTCATTTGTAGCCTGCAATATTGTGAGGTTCGTACCTCCTTCAAAGTCAAATGCCATAATTGTTCTCTTGTTTTTTTTTTATAAAAATAATAATAATTAAAGAGTGCTTTTGGGAATAAGAGGCTTGTTTGCTTGTAAGAAATTGATCGGTTAATTTGTCTGTAAATCTGAGAAAATGCATTCCTCTATGATAATTTAATGTGCTTGTTCTGGATTTTTTAAATTTTAATTTAAATGTACAAAAAAAAAAAATAATGTAAAGAAACAGTGTAGTTGAAGAACTATTGGTGTAAATAAGGTACGTTTCTTTTGATATAATTTAAAAGAAACAGAAATTTTCATTTGATGAAATGAAGAAGTACACAGGTATTAACTTGCTAAGAACATTAAACAAACAATACACATACTAGATTACCAGATTCTGAGCCCATTCATGCTTGAAAAAACTTAACTGCAAAGTTAATAAATAAAAAAAATAAGACACGTTATTTAAAAACAAGAAACAACTTATTATATTGAAAGGGATTAAAGATTCAAGGGGTACAAACTTTGTGAGTGAATATGAAAAATTAAAGACAACAAATACACCCATTTACACCCATTTAGAGAACACCCAAAACTTTTCAGACCTAACAAAACACACCCTATCAAAAATTTACTATTATTAGCTTTTGCTACCATATTGAGAAACTTGAGAAAAGTGTGGAGGGCCTTCCAAATCTGATGGCTATAGCTTTTACTTTGTACTACTCAGAAATGACTGAGTAATCATCATAGAACTCTTGTTTTTATTGGAGAAGAATCTCTAACTTCTTTTGAAGATATTCTATCATGCAAAGAACCATTTCATGACAAATCAGCTCCCGAGCTATTTGATAAAAGAATAAATTGCCAATTGTAAAGATGAGTTCGGTAAGTTGTCTCTCAAAGTGATATTTTTCAAGAGACTATTTAAGAAATGATTATTTTCCTAGATCATCAAAACAAGATGCAGAATTTTGATTAATAAATGGAAAGATGCCAGAATACTCGAGGAAAGGAAACAAACTCTCGAAAGAGCGGGGAGAATATTACAGAATTCTTAGTTGACAAGTGAATCTAAATTTGAAATAATTCTGAAAATTAATCCGTCCTTGAGAATTGTTTGTAATGACATACTTCAAATCTTAAAAAAAAAAAAAAAAGAAAAAAAAAAAAGAGAGAGAGAAGAGAAAAAAACAGAAGAAAAAAAAGTAAAGAAAAGGAAAGAAAAGTTAAAAAAGAAAAAGAGAAAAAAGTTGTATCAAACATCCAAGAATTCTGAACTTCTTTTTCCTCCCAGTTTCATGGACGAGGAAATGGATTTGTAAATTCTACGGACCTCTTCACCAACTTCCTCATGTTGGAAAGATCTCATCTTAATATTTTACTTCTCATACTGACAAACTTGTTTACTGATTGCAAATTTGTCTTATCATGATACTTTCTTTGTTTACAGATGACTTGTGTCCGCTTACTTGAGATCATCCCCATTGTTTTTGAACGATTTAACCCATCATTAATCGAACTGTCTGGTACCAAAATGGCAGTGGAAGATGCATGTGGTTTCAATTGGCTTCATGATCTAATGGATTGGGGAAAGTCATCTCTTAAGGTCGTTCTCACTTACTGGAGACGTGCTATAATTTCATTGCTGAACTTCATTAAGGGATCGTGTTGTCTTTCTACTACATCAACAATTAGGGATATTGAACACCTTATGTCCTTAGGTGAGGGTTCTTTTCCCCATTTAAGAAGGCACACTATGGTCTAGAAACTCCTTTTTTCCCCCTCACACAGAAATGATGTTCAATACCATTCATTATGACAATTACACCCATTACTGTCACTGATTTTTTTAATACACTTTGGGTTTAATTTTTCTCTAGATGATGCTGCGATGGATGAGTTAACAGAAAAGGTAGCACACCTCACGATTTTATTATCCAAGAACGAAAAGTACAATATTGTCAAGACCAATTTGGGATCAAATGCTTTAGTGCTTGAAGACTTCCCTTCTGGCCGCAAGCTTTCCACCTCAAAGTTAGAGTCTTCTGGTGCAGAGGATATAGAGGTGCCAACATTGGTGAAAAGGTCGGAGGCTAAGAAGGAAAATATTGGTGAATTGATTGTTCTTTCAGATGATGAATCAAAACCATTTATTTCACCAACTAGAGCCTTTCCATCTGAATCTGACGTAGGTCAATGCATATTGGATGATAAATTAGCTCCCGGTGATGAAAGTGATACACGAGCTGATTTTGGGAAAAGTAATATTTTGGTTATTGAGCCTTCAAAATATGTAGCGGATAGAGACCAAGAAATAAATGATAAATGTAGCTCTACGCTTGCACTCAAAGAGCATGCCTCTGGTGATTCAAAAGTCAGACCAGCAACGTCATCTGTCTTGAGATCTAAGGATGTGGATGTCAAACATAAAGAAATAGACTCTGAATGCATTCTAAGCAAACATGTTCCTCTTAATGATAGAATTGATTTGAAGGTCTTATCTAATAAAGCAACTGGTTCTAAAAGCAAAAATCAATCTTGTGAAACTGCAGTTTCTGTACCAGGTTATGCTGTTTTAAAACAAGTAGTGTCTGATGCTGCCGATGATCCACTAGAAATTGAACTCAATTCTGTAAGAAACCAGAAAACAAATATTTCAAAACCAATCATCACTGTTCCCAAGCGACGAGTCATCCAACTTAAAACACCTGTTGAGAGCAGAGCTGTCCATTTACATAGGCATATGATTGGTGCAAAAAGATTTAAACCACCAAGGCTTGAGGATTGGTATAGATCTATATTGGAATTAGATTACTTTGCCATGATTGGTTTGACATCTGTGACTGAAGATAAGAGTCAAGCCGTTAAACATTTAAAAGAGGTTCCTGTATGTTTTCAATCATCGGAACAGTATGTAGAAATTTTTCGGCCGTTGATTTTGGAGGAGTTTAAAGCTCAGTTACGCAATTCTTTTGTTGAGATGTCCTCTTGGGATGAGATGTATTTGGGCAGGATTTCTGTACTATCGATTGAGAGAGTTGATGAATTTCATCTTGTTCGTTTTGCCTACGATGACAATAATTCAGTGGCTTCTAAAAATTTTGCTGAAAATGACCTCATTTTGCTAACTAAAGAACTTCCACAAAAATCTCCACAGGGTGCACATATGGTTGGAAAGGTATTCTGTGGCACTCTGGAATTCTTTTTATTTATTAAATTGGAGAGAATAATGATATTATGTGATATAGCATCTCAGTGTTGTATTTTGTAGCATCTTAGTGTTTCTTGTATTAGCATTCACCCCGTTAGAATTTGAAATTTACTATTCTTGAATACAAGACCTAGCTGGTCCAGTTCATAGGCCAGGGTGTGCAGTGGCGCATGTGAAAAATTGAGGAAGACAGCGATATTTGTGGCTGCTGGTAGCAAACAACAAGGAGGATAGCATAGCGGCATGAGTTTGCCCGGTGAATGTGACAGTGGCATAGGTGAAATACAGAACATAGTGGCTGCTAGATTAGTTTCCTCACATGGGTAGGATGCCAAGTCGGATTTTAGGTTTTAAAAAAGAAGACAACACAGCACAAGGCCCATATTGTAATAACAATCTCCTTCTTTAAAAACAGATGGGTCTTACCCAATTTATTCAAATCCAGCTCATCAATCAGACTGTAGCCTCACTTACTTCCAGAGTCTTACTTGTTCTTATTTATTCTCACAATCCACGTGACAACAAATGTGCCCATCTCCTCGCGACTTGCATTGTTGTCTTTCCCAAGTCTTCATCTTTGTTTGCCTTTGTGATTGTTGCTGGCCAAGATCTTCATGAGGTACATTTCTTCTTCTATTTCCATTTTCTTTTGAATTGTCTACCTCTGATCTCTCTGCCGTTTTTTAACGACCCTTGCGTCAACGTTCCTTCCAGGTTTTCATCTTCAACCTTTTAAGCCATAATGATCGGAAAAATTTTCGTAAAAATCCCACCTTTGGCCCACCAATTATCTTCCTTAACCTTAACATCTCATGCCTGGTCCTCATTTCCCAACAAAGTACCGGCTGATGATCTCTCTGTTGGCGTGTTTGCCACTTCTTTCCATTCTTTTCTCTCTTAAGTCTCTATCTTTCCTTTCATTCTTGACAAAATCCACTCATTTCTGTGACTAACCGATTGGATAAACATGTGTGTTCGAATTGTGTTTCGACATCCTTAGGGCTTCTTTTCTTGTCACATGTACATTTGTTGCAAGTCTTTCTCCATCGATTCCACCACTTTTTGGATAGAATCAATAATGTAGCCTAAGTAGCTTTGAGTAATCCTCCAAGAATCAAGATTGCGGATCTTTTATTAGAATGATAATATGTTTCATATAGGAGGGGTATGTTCTATTTATAGAGTATTATTACAAGTGGAGGTAAAAAGGGAACTAACCTAGAATGTTGCCTAATTACCCAATTAACCCCTATTCTTCTTATATTATTTTCTACCCTCCTAAAAGAAAACTCCTCAAGTTCTAAAAAGAAAAAGAAATGAAACAATCAAGAAGTAAAATAAACTTGTTCAATGGCATATGGCCAAACCAACCTCCTACATTTTGAAAACCAACCTCCTATATTTTGAACAAAATTATTCTGACTAAAGAAGTAAATCCGAGACAAAAAAATCCAATATTGCCACCAAAAGATGAACTTTTCCATCCGCTATAACCCAAAAAAGAAGTTTCCATCTCATTTAAAACCGACCACTCACAAAAGAATTAGCTTCCAAAGAGAACCCTTCAAGAATTACATTTTCTTCATCTTTTGCTTCAAGTTCTTTGATGTTGTGGTAAACGATTTCCAATGCAATCGGTTTGTCGTTCTTGGTCAATTTTTTGATTTCCGTCTCGATGAGTTTCAATGTTTGATACCTCTTTTCCATCTTCTTCATTGGATTTTTCTTCTTCACTCGAGACTACTTCCGAATCAACCTTTTCAAATTCTTCTTTTTTATCTTCAACTTCGTTTGCGTGATGTTTGTCCCAATCACCCCCGTCAACTACATGGGTCTCAACAAGATTTTTCTCAAATTTATCTTCAAGATTTTCTATTTGAAAACTTTCCGATCATGATTCCTTCGTTTTTTCTTCCATATATGAAATTAATCCGTTCTTGAACTCTTGCAAATGAATTGATAATTGATCAATTTGTTGAGTCATTTTCCCCAATGAACATTAGATTTCTTTTGTTGTTTTCCTTATTTCCTCAAATGCTATGAGATCAAAGTAGTTATTATGTTGGATTCTTGGATATGTTTCAATCTCGTAGTGGGGTATAGGACTCACTCATTGATTTTCGTGAATCAAATCTTTATTGATTGTGTTTCATAACCAAAAGAGTAATTTCAAGTCTCGAACTTCTTCTTGGGTTGTAAACATCAATTTTTTATGTTAATTCATCTAGCTCCCAATCTTACGTCGATTTCTTGAAAAATGGGTCTGATTGGATTGTTGGGCCCTTTTCCAATATTGTTGCCTTCTTATTCCATCCTAGACTGTCTTAGAAATATCATCGGAATCATTGGAATCACTAGAATCAAATTTCCAATGTGGATCATGATAGGTTCTTTGAGAAAATCGAGCATGGGGACAATTAATATGTTGAAATTCTTCTTCTGAATCACTTGAGTCATAATTCCAATATTGTTTTTGGAAGTAAATTTCATTTTCTTGCCCATGTCAACTGCTGTATTTTTTCTTAGACATCTTTGATCAATAACCGTATATTCTAGCAAAATCTTGAAAAATCTTTGATTTCTTCTTTCTTTCTTGGAATTTCAAGGGTTCCCCTTGATTAGATGTGGGTTGTTCGGCAACGAGCACAATTAATGAAGCTCCTTCTTATGATCGGCATTTCCAAAAGTTTGCAGATCTTCCGCTGGCGGCAGTCAATGTTGGCCTAGATGGTTGCTCTGATACCAAATTGATGTAGCCTAAGTAGCATCAAAGAGTAATCCTTCAAGAATCAAGATTGTGGATCTTTTATTAGAATGATAATTTGTTTCATACAAGAAGGGAATGTTCCTATTTATAGAGTTTTATTACAAACGGGGATAAAAAGGGAATTGACCTAGAATATTCTCTAATTACCCAATTAACCCTTATTCTTCTTACATCAATCAACCTCCACTATTTTTCCTTGACATTTGCATCAAGGTTGGCAACCCTCCCCTGCGTAATGATCCTTCAAGCCATGTGAAAAATGTCTTCGTCTCTTCTTTTAGTAACCAACGGGACCCATTGGGTTTGAACTAACATAGGTGCAGATCCATCTTGATCTCCATTCTCAATTGTTTTTATGCTATCTCTTCTCAATTGTTTTTATGCTATCTATTCTCAATTGTTATTATGCTATCTCTATTCTCAATTCTTTTTATGCTATTTGTAAATGGGAATTCATCTTTGCTACCATTCTATATTCTCTGTCCGCTATGTTCACCATTTTTTTTGAAACGGAAACATAACTTTTCATTGATAAAATGAAAAGAGACTAATGCTCAAAGATACAATAACCTTCAAGAGAAAAGAGAAATTGCAAAAAGCGGAAAAAAGGACTAATGGGATACAAAGAGAAGACATCAAAAAGCAATCTCTTAAAACCTAACAAACCAACCCCTAAAAGGAAAGCAATACTAGAGAACACAAAAACTAAAAAGCCAAAGTCGATAGCAGTTGAATGAGCCAGCGAGGTGAGAAGACCAATAAGGTCGAAAGTGCGAGAATGAAACCACAAAACAAACCAGCTTCTAAATTGTCGCTTCCAAGAAAACAACTAGTAGGAGAAAAACGCAACTTCGGACAAAATTATAAGGCTTAGGCTCATAAACACGAGAAAATCACAAAAATAATTCAATTCCTGGACAAGACCACCATGTTATGCTTTAGCTGAAGGAGAATGAGGAGGAATTGATTCCATCTGAAAACTACATTTTTCAATCAAAGCTGAGAACTTGGTAGGAATTTTGGGAGACAATTTTGCTTGAATATTTTCACCCTTCTCAAACAAAGTATCAAAACTATCTGCAAAGCAAACCTCTGGAGCCCTCTCAACAAACTCATCTTGTGCTATAGAATCCGTAATATCATCACTGCTTAAACTAACATTTGAATCTCCATCAGAATCGTATCCAGAAGTAGTGTCTTTAGGAGGTGGATGCCTATAAACTCCTTTTACAAAAGTAATATTTGTAGGAGGTGGATGTCTATAAACTCCTTTTACAAAAGTAATATTTGTAGGAGGTGGATGTCTATAAACTCCTTTTACAAAAGTAATATTTGTAGGAGGTGGATGTCTATAAACTCCTTTATTAGGGGGGTGTACATAGTTCGGGTTGGGCCGGGTTGGAAGATTTTTGTGGACTAACCCAAAAATTCGGGTTGGCTAATAATGAACCCTATTAGTTCTTTTTTGGAGGGTCAACCCAATCCAAAATTTCCGGGTTGGGCCGAGTTGGATCACTGGTTCTGTTTTTTTTTTTTTTTTTTTTTTAAATTTTATTTTATTTTTTAAATTTGACTATTTTTTTAACTTTTATATATATATATATATTCGGGTCGGGTCGGGTTGACCCCGACCATGAAATGGGGTAACCCAAGACCCAACCCGAATTTAATATTTTTTAACATTTTTAACCCAACCCAACCCAACCCAAAATAAAATCTAACCCAACCCAACCCTTGCGGTTTGGTTGGGTAGTCCGGGTTGGTCGGGTTACCGGGTTTTTTGAACACCCCTAAATTCCTTTTATAAAAGTAATATTTGATCTCGGAACTTTATTGAATGATTGGCTAAAGTTCAAACTATAAGGCAAAGGATGTGAATTGTCTGTAGGTTGTGAATCAACTTAAAGAAAACGTGTACGTGACTCCTCCAAGACATCTGAATTGAACTTTAAATGTTCCTTTGTGGATGACTGCTTCTTTTTTGTTCGACTGTAAGAGAGGATACTAAGAAAATGGAGAGAACATTCTATGTTCACATTCTCTTTCCTGCTCTCTAAGTCGATAGGTTGTGGAGTACTAACTGCGGTTTCCATGGGACTATTAAGACTCCTTAGAGGAAGCGGGTCTGCCTCATTCGAAGCTGGAGCAAAATTGGTTTCCTTGTCTAACAGAATGGGAACACCCTCTTCGACAAAATCTGAAACCTCAAACACTTTTTCATCATGCTTAACTTCAATCAATCTTGCAATATCCTGAGTTAGAAAAATCGTTGCAAAATAACTCGCCTTGAAGGATATTAGGAGGATCTGATGGATAAATATCACCAAATCCAAGGTGAAAATTCCATTAGTCTTATCTTTAACTTCAATTTCAGCTGGGAGAAAACCACACAAATTTCTTTTAACTTCAATACGAGCTTTTGAGCAATCCAAGAAATTCAGAGTTTGAGAAGAAATACTAACTAGACCTCCAAGGTTTTCTCCAATGGCTTCAAAACTAGGACGAGTCCAAAAGGGAAAAGGTGAACTTTTTATCGACAGCCAACCTCCAAAACTCACACTCGACTTTGGATGAGAATGTGCTTTGTAAGACCAATTTTCAACCTTCAAATGCAAGGATCCAATTTCTCGCAATTTTCCATCGAAAACCATATCAGCAAAACTATCATCAAGTTTTATTAATGCCTTATCAGCCATGAAAGGATTGATTAGAATTTACAGACTAAAAATAATCTTCCAAAGAAAGACGAATATCTTGCCAAGAATAGTAGGCAAACAATCAAGAAACAGATTGTTGAAGTTTATTGACAACACTTATCTTTTCTGACCCAATAAGAGAAATCAGAGTTAGATGGTTGAGAAACGGCTTGAAAGTTTCTAGCCACTTTCAAATCATCTAAGAGAGATGGAGCTAAAAGGTTCACCAAATTCAGGCTCAACAATACCAAAGCGAGGGAAGGACAACAAACAATACTTTGCTTTACCCAAAAAAATCTTTAATCATTTCCCAGAAAACCAACCAACATTTCTTCAAGAAATCAGTTGGAACATGTAGATTTTTCCTACCACCAGTAGGTGGCCAAACAACGCATTTGAAAATTCTTTTATTGAACGATTTGAAATTAGCCAAACGAATGAATCCAAAGCCATCCCGATCTTTTTTGGAGAACACATGAATTAGATCTTGTAATAGCTCTACCAAAAATAGTTCAAGCCAATACAAATGAGAGATTGAAAGGTAAATCTTCTGATTGTTACTTGAATTCTCAATAGAAAACAAGTTCCTCTCACACTTTATCCAAAAGTAAGTGTTCCGTATACAACTCATGGCCTCTATAGTGTTCAAAGACATCTTAAGTGGAGAAGAAACACTATGGATACCAGATCGGTGACCGGAGACACGGCCGAAGAGGCTGAAGGGGTTGAGGTAAAAATTGAGGTCGAATGGTGGAGAATCTAAGATGGACAGCAAAGGATGGAAGAATAACGGAGGTAGGGTGAGGTACCGAGCGAAGTGGCTAGGGTGATGAATGGAGGTAGGATTATCAGAGGATGTTTTGGGGAGGGAGAGAAGCGGCTAGTGTGGGTGAAGAATGGAAATTCAACTAGGGTTTCAGATAGAGAGGAGAGAAGAAACGAGGAGAGAGAAAAATGGGGTTACCTTACAACGGTGGCTAAAGGGGAAGCCCGAGGATGGTTGATGGTTGACGATGGTCGGAGACGACGTTGGCCGGAGAAGAAACAAAAAGGATGGAATCGGGGGGGGGGGAGATTTCGACGAGGCAGCCGGAGTTGATGAGGGCGTTAGAGGTGTTGTTTCAACATAGTTGAGATAGCCAGGTGCGCCTGTTGATCTTGTATTGAGGCCGAATGGACCACCTAGAAGAGGCAGCCGAGGGTGGCGACAGAACAACGATGGTCGGAGTTGGCGGTGATCGGTGAAGTATGAGGCAGAGCTGGTGAAGATCGACAAAGAATGAGGTATCTCCACCATTTTCTCTTCTAACAATACAATCCTACTCTTCTTACCCACTTAAAAACCAAGTGTTCGAGGTATTTGACCCTCTCTCTCTCTTGAGATTTCTCTCAAGCCCTAAATCACTTACTGAAATAATGCCTACCTTTCTCCTTCCCCACTCTCTCTATTTATAACAAACTACCATAACAACTTCTTTATCTTATTACTAATCTACCCTTACAATACTCTAATAGCATTCCTATCACTTTCCTGTACTTTATCCAGTTTTCCTAATCCCCAAAACTGAGTCCCAACCTCAAAACATGCCCTTTCTCAAAGTAGATGAATGGAAAATTTTGCCAAGTAATCATTTGATAACGGAAGTCGTGAGAATATAGTAGTATCTAGGAAAGCTTATTGATGCCCTCAGCCTAAAACCCCATCATCCCAATTCCTACAAGGTTAGTTGGATAAAGAAGGGGGTGAGACTTATGTTAGTGAAATTGCACTATGCCTCTTTCATAGGAAATTCTTGCGAAGACCAAATCGTTTGTTATGCTATGTTTTAAACATGAATTCCTGTCATATCTTAATTGGATGACCTTGGCAATATGATAATCAAACTATTCACAAAGGGCATTTGATAACGGAAGTAGTGAGAAATATGGTTTGAGTGAAATCAAAGGATTTTTCATGACAAAGCGACAGATTGGTCAGACCATTGTGGAACAATTCGACTCTTAGCTTCTACATCGTGTTCCTCTCCAAGGCCTTCGAAGACTACTCCATCTAGGATATTTGCTTGAATTGGAATGCTTTTATTGTTTCACCATAATTATGTTTTCTGTTTGAGACATCTGTTATGGTTTTAATTGTATTTCTATCTGATGTATTTCTTATTGATGTACTTCTTTCTATTAGGATGTGATGAGGACGTTAGGGGTGTGTCAACCTAGTTGAGATAGCTAGGTGCGCCTGTTGATCCTCGTTCTTTAAGTTGTAACTAGCTCTTATATATCATTGTACTTTGAGCACTAGACTTTTTTCATTACATCAATGACAGGATTGCTTTTGTTTCAAAAAAAAAAAAAAAAAAAACAAAAAAACAAACAAAACAAAAGAAAAACTACTCACAAAGGGCATGAGAACACCTATGAATTTTTTGAATTCTCACCTTGAAACTTTTGTCTTCAACCTCCCTAACCCCTTCTCCTTTCTTCTTTTTTTTTTTACCTTTCTTTCTTTTCTCTACCGCCATTCTCATCGGAGAGAGAGCTGACTGCCACTGCAACCAGCTGACCTCCACCTTCTACCTTCTCTTTCTCCTCTTCTTTTCTCTCTCTCCCCTTCGTTTTTTGTCTCCCCTTTGCTTATTTTCTTCTCCATTTTTCTTTTTCTTCTTCTTAACTTTTTTTCTTTTCTTCCTTTAGGATTTTATTATTATTATTATTATTATTATTATTATTATTATTTTACTTCACTACATTCACAAAACCGACCAAAACTGACCAGCCGGTTGGCATATCCTACCCCTCCAAAAGCTTTGGAAACCGACCAATGAAAAATCGGTGGTCGGCATTGGTTTGGGCCCAATAGTGACTCCAACTGACTAATGAACACCACCTACTCTACATTCAACTTTTGCACTAGTTACAACCATAAACTGCTTTTTTGCTTCTCCATGTAACAAGATTACCCCATATAAAGGAAGAATAACCAACTACATCTTCTATTTGTAACATCACCTGCCCAATTTGCATCATAGTATACCTAAATCTTTCTCGTCAGTTTTTTAGAAAAACAGTCCTTTTCTAGGAGTCATCTGTAAATATCTCAAGGTTCAATAGGGTAGCTTCCATATGTTCATCAAAATTATGCATAAATTGACTAGAGAAACACAGTTTATGCCCCCCTACAAGACAAGACGTAGGTATCTCCCCCTATCTGTAGGTATGCTCTCATGATTGAGTCCAAATTTCTTTTGTGGGTTCATAGGAGAGTGTTGGCTTGGATCATACCATGCCTGTTTTTTTTAGAAGATCTAACACAGTTCTTTTGGGATACAATTATACCATTTTTTGATCGAGCAACCTCTATGCCTAGAAAGCATTTTAGATTTCCTAAATCCTTGACTTTAAATTCTTGAGTCAAGTGCTTTTCAAAGTCTGCAATTTTGATTCATCATTCCCATAAAGAATGATACCATCAACTTATACTATTAAGAGGACAAGTAAATTTTCTCATCTCCTTTTGAAAAACAGAGTATGGTCTGATTGACATTGTGAATATCCAAGATCGAGAACAAAAATTGCAAATCTGCCAAACCAAGCATTGAGTGATTTCCTGTATTTGCAATTTATCTTTATTCGAGAGGAATATCCATGTATACTTCTTCGAAATCACCATTCATGAAAGCATTCTTAATATCTAACTGTTTAAAACCTCAATCAAGATTGGTTGCTAGAGATAAGATAATTCTTATAATAGGTGCAAATGTTTCTTGATAGTCAATCCCAAGTAAATCCTCTAGCAACAAGTTTGGCCTTCAATCTCTTAATGCTCTCATTTGCCTTATGTTTCACCATAAAAATTCACATACATCCAACAATTTGTTTCTCACTAGGTAGATTCGTCGTGTCCATGTTCTAGTGTTTTCAAGTGCTTCAATCTTGTCTTGTACTGCTTATCTTCCAACTCACTTCTATCCTTATGCATTGTTCATTGGAAGTAGGAACTAGTTCAGATGCTTAGGAGAGTTGATCTATTTCAGAACCTATCCTCTCACCTTTTCGTTTCTTCTTGTGTAAGTGAGGAGACTTTCACTAGCAATTGGGGGCATGAGACTTAGATTTACTGCCGGAGGTACTAAAGGAGTTACGGGTATACTTGGTGAAATTGAAATTGTGACTTGAGGATGAGGATGAAGAAAGGTGACTAATTCAAGTTCAGTCTTAAGTAAAGAGGTCAACAATTGATTGTCGCCTACGTTCTCCTTCTAACCATCAATTTTGGAATAAAATGGTATATGTTCAAAGAACATGACATCTATAGTGACATATACCCATTTTTTGGAAGGATAATAGCATTTGTAGCCTCATTTAGTGAGAATCCAAGAATATTCATTTATGTGCCCAAGGATCCAACTTGCTTCGATGTTGGGAATGGATGTGGACAAAGGGACTATACCTGAAAACTTAAGGGATCAAATCAAGAGACTAAGCACAAAGATGAGGAAAGGATTGAAAAAAAAACATGATGGGGAGTGGAGAAGCCAAGAACACGAGAGGGCATACAATTGATTAGATATCTAGCAGCGAGAATGACGTTACCCCAATAAAATTTAGGAACATGGGTAGAGAACATCAAGCATCAAGTGACTTCAAGGAGATGACAATTATTGCGTTTAACTACTTTATTTTGTTGGGGGATTGTCAACATAGGAGCTGTGGTGGAGAATTCCTTGAGTAGTTAGGTAATCTCCAACAATGTTTTTTAAAGCTCGAGGCTCAATAAAGCTCAATAGTCTTCAAGAACTTAAGCACGATGTTTTTTTTAAAGAAAAAAAATATTAGATGCACTAGATATAAAAGTACTATATAAAAAAGAGAAAGCATAGTTGAAGTGGGAATACCAAAGAAGCAAAAATAAATAAATAAAAATATCAAAGAGAGAAACTAAAGAATTCTTTCGCATTATCTGTATTGAGGACACAAACTTTGGCTTGATATTGTTTAAATCATAGTATGAAAGTCTTTGAAATGTTGGTAAACTTTCATTTTTTCTTTCAAAAAGAAGATCCATGTAACCTACGTATGATCATCAACAAAAGAAACAAACCATCGAGTCTTTAGATATTTAGATATTTAGATATTTTTATTTTCCAAGGACCCCATATATTGCTATGAATAAATGAAAAATGACTTGGTGTATAAGGAATGAGTAGATAAGGGTTTTGAGTATGTTTAGCAGTCTGACGAATCTGACAATTGCAAAGCAGAATAGACAAAAGATTTGGAAACAATTTGGAGAGGTCAAATGATGTAGTAAAGGAGAGTCTAAAATTCCAAAGAAGTTCGAAAGTGTTTTATTAAAATCCAGCAGCACCTTCAAATAAGCTGAAAACTGGAGAAACTGAAAGGACAGCTGGACATTAACTAATTATAGACGTGGTTCCTTTTAAACTAGGTGGCCAAAACATAAAATACAACCATTCTTAGGACAAAGAACCAGGAAGGACTGTAAGACGAAGTCCACCTGGAAACAAGAACTTCAAGAATTTACAAGAAAGCCGACAACTTTATCAGGGAAGTAAAAGACCCAAGAATAGACTAGAGATGTCCTACATCAGAGAACGCTCTAGAGGTTTTGAACTCAACTCTGGGTATGGATCCAGAAATTTTGTTGATGGGGACTTTATATAATTTAATAAAAGTAAATGTAATGAGTGGGGCATGACCATACTTGAACAAGATCTGTTCTATATAGGTTGTACAACTGTGTCCTTGAGTTCTAAGGAGACAAGAATCAAAGTCTGGTGGATGAATAGCTGCCTTGTGACTAGAGCATGATTAACTATCAGCCTCAAATCGTTTTCAGCAGGCTAGCCTGTCGGAATGGTCGCAAGGTGGTTTGACAGACTTCAAAAAATGTAATGATTGGGACTTGAACCTTGGTTTAGAAGGGGTTGGAAGGTATATTAACACTAGGCTAGCTAGTAGTTTTGATACTATGTCAGTTATATATATGCGCACACATATATATATATATAAAGAGCATAAAGTTGAGGGGGCTTCTAGGCCCATAATAAATCTGCCCGACTCTGGGGCAGGGGGTTGGGCCTTTGTGTCACTGGGGCATATGCTAGTTTTCTAAATTTTTATGAAGTTTATAGTATTAATATATAACTTTTTTAACTTGAGGGTGCTTGAACCTCCCTTGGGCCTACTATAGATCCGCTGCCACTGCTCGACCCTAAATATTTCTTAGGGTATAATAAAAAAATATTTTGTATGCATTCTAGTTGATTTCTAGAAGCCGGAGAGTAAGATTAGTTAGGAGAACTGCTCGAATGATCCTTGATAGAATATGGAGGGATTGAACTCTGCAATCATTGTTGGAGTACCTGCATCTTTTTGTTGACCTCCCTCTTCATTTTTAACAAGGATTCTAAACTTACCTGTTTGCTTTTCAGGTGGATAGGCGCGAGAGAGATAATAAAAGAAAAATGAATTTGCTCATAGTTAGGTTCTATTTTTTGAATGGTTCTTCACGACTACATCAAGCCAGAAAGAATCTAATTGAACGTAGTAAATGGCATGCAAGTCGGATTATGAGCATTACACCTCAATTACGAGAATTTCAGGCACTTTCGTCAATAAAGGATATTCCCATTGTTCCAACGATCTTAAATCCCAAAAGTTCTTCCATTCCTCATGATGAATCTAAAGTAGTTGATCTAAGCAAACTGTCCCGACCATTGCAACAGATATTGAAATCATCCTTTAATGTCAGTCAACTACAAGCAATTGATATTTCCATTGGGTCAAGAAATATGAAGAATGACCTGGAATTATCACTCGTTCAGGGGCCACCAGGTATGTAATATTCAGGATCTGACATTGAGCAGTTATAGTGTTCTCTAATTGTGCTTTGTTTTCTGTTAACAGGTACTGGGAAGACTAGAACTATATTGGCCATTGTCAGTGCCTTGCTCGCTTCTGCTTCACAAAGAACTAACCTTGCTGCATCCTCTCTTAATAGAAGTTTGAAACAAGACAATGTCTTGCATGCTGATTCAAGGCCACAGATTAGCCAGACTGTTGCAATTGCAAGAGCATGGCAAAATGCAGCATTGGCTAGACAATTGAATGAGGACAAGCAAAGGAATTTAAAATCAATAGATTGTACCATGAAAAGAAGGATCCTTATTTGTGCTCAATCCAATGCAGCGGTTGATGAATTGGTATCCAGAATTTCCAGTCTAGGTCTTTATGACAGTGATGGTAAGATGTACAAGCCATATCTTGTCAGAGTTGGAAATGCTAAGACAGTTCATCCAAATTCACTGCCATTCTATATTGATTCTCTTGTCGATCAGCAGTTGGCTGAAGAGAGAATGAGTTCTAGTGATGTGAAGAATGATTTAGGGACAAATTCGTCCACGGAACTTCGTAGTAATCTAGAAAAGTTGGTAGATCGTATTAGATATTGCGAAGTCAAATGTGCAAACCTGAGGGATGAAAATCCTGAGCCGAAAAGTTCTGTGGAAAACTGGATGGGGGAGGATGAAAAGGAGATGTCTTTGAAGGAATTAGAATCAAAGCTTCGAAAACTATATGAACAAAAGAAGCAAATATATAAAGATATTAGTATAGCACAGGCATTTGAGAAGAAAACTAACGAGGAAGTCAAAGCACTGAAGCACAAATTGCGAAAGTCAATACTAAGGGAAGCTGAAATAGTGGTAAGTACTTTAAGTGGCTGTGGAGGAGACCTTTATGCAGTGTGTGCTGAATCAATACTAAGTTGCAAGTTTGGAAGTTCATCAGAAAACACTCTATTTGATGCTGTTGTGATTGATGAAGCTGCTCAAGTAAGTTTGTTTCTGTCTAGAATTTAATCTCTTTTTATTTTTCTTTTTTTTTTTTTCAAAGGACAATCTAGAATTTAGTTTGCAGTGGACAAGTTAAGCCTTGGCTTTTCCCTACTCTTTTTTAAATGTTCCTTCTTGCTTTAGGCTTTGGAACCTGCTACTTTAATACCCCTTCAGCTTTTAAAATCAAGCGCAATCAGATGCATAATGGTGAGCAGTATTTAATTTATTGACTTTCCAAATTCCAATTCATTGTTGAGCATCTATATTGAGTCTTCTATTTATCACTGAAGGTTGGAGATCCAAAGCAGCTTCCTGCAACTGTTCTTTCTAACGTTGCAAGTAAGTTTTTGTATGAATGCAGTATGTTTGAGCGATTACAGAGGGCTGGCCATCCAGTTGTCATGCTGACAAGACAGGTAAATTAAATAAAAGGATTAAATATCATTGTCAATATCGATATTTCAATTTTATAGATATATTGATAAAATATCGATATCGACCAATATTTTTGTAAATAAAAAAAAATTATAAAAGTTATTTAAATTAACTATTAAGTTATTTTACTTCCAAACTATGTTATAGATTTTAATATTAATGTAAATCTTCATATTGGAATTTATCGATGATATTTTTTATATCTTATGGGTACTTATAAGAGATATCAAAGATATAGATTAATCCTTAATATCAATATCGAACTCTCTAACTTATGGATATGTTGACAAATATTTCAATATTTAATTTAAATTGCATGATTGTCTTCGATCTTTCAATATGCCACCATATATCACAATTACAGTTTTATCTTCTCTAGTGGTCAGTTGGAGGATTTTTTTTAGCCTCTAACGGATTGATAGTGTTTTCCCCTCTCTTTGTGTATTATTTCATTAAATGAGTAAAACAATAGTACATTTCTCATTGAAAGAAAAAGGTGGCCTCCAAAAATGATCTCCAGCTAGTGACTAATGTAGTTGGACTATAAAATCTATAGAAGGATGAAAGAATTTACACTGATAAAGAGCTTTACAAAGAACAATTTCCATAAAACTTTCAAAAGGAGAACTTTTCGTTGAGGATCTGGCCATTCCTTCACACTAGGTTCCATAGGCTCTGATGAAGGCAAGCCAGAGGGATTTTTTTGCCTCTTTAAAAGGATGCTCCCGCGAAGGAGAGGAAACCCCTTTGGTTGAATTATTTATTGTTATTATTTTGTGAGAACATCGGTTTTGGACTATTGATTTCATACTTTCATGAATAGAATGCATCGTCTTTATTTTTCGATTTTTTTGGCTTCAAACTAGATGGTATGGATCTTAATGATTGGAAACTTGTAATGCATTAACTGACAATGTCCATACCATTCTCAGTATAGGATGCATCCAGAGATCTGTCATTTTCCAGCTCAGCATTTTTATGATGGAAAATTACTTAATGGAGATGGGATGTCCGGAAAAATTGCACCCTTTCACGAGACAAAAGGTTTGGGACCATATAATTTCTTTGACATTGTTGATGGCAAGGAGCTTCGAAGTAAAAGTGGTGGTGCATTTTCACTCTATAATGAACACGAGGCTGATGCTGCAGTTGAGCTAGTGAAGTTTTTCAAAGAGAGGTAGATGACTTGCTTATTTCAAATTTGTTTATGTATACTCGGAGAGAGCCTATTGCTAACTGCTTTAAACTTTTGACTTGTGATGATCAGTCATCCGACGGAGTTCAGCAGAGTAAGAATTGGCATCATAACTCCCTATAAGTGTCAACTGTCACTCCTGCGATCCCGTTTCTCCCATTCATTTGGAGCTTCTTTGATAGTTGACATGGAATTTAATACTGTGGATGGTTTCCAAGGACGTGAGGTTGATATTTTGATACTGTCAACTGTAAGAGCAGTAGATCCAAGCTCAACTTCTAGAAAAAACTCTAGTGGTATTGGGTTTGTTGCTGATGCTAGACGTATGAATGTTGCTCTGACAAGAGCAAAGCTCTCTCTTTGGGTATTAGGAAATTCAAGGACTTTGCAAGTGAACCCTGATTGGGGAGCTCTTTTGAAGGATGCTAAAGAGAGAAATTTGGTTGTATCAGTAAAAAAGCCATATGACTCGATGTTCAAAACTGCCACTCCTAGATATCCTTGTCCACAGACTATGACTAATAATTCAAGAAACCCGAAGCATACTGACAATGTTAGAGCAAGGCGCCATGCAAAACGTAGTGGAAAAGAAACCTTTGAATGTGAAGGGAAAGACATTCTCACTCAATGTACTAAAACTAATGATGTTGATTCCAGTCGGTATAAGGCTCCTGTTAAAGAGGATGCTATTCCTCTGGTTGCTGGCAGTATCGATCGATCCTCAAAAGCTGCGAAGAGTGCTGTTCGCATGGAACATGGTGCAGATTTTGGAAGTAAAAGTGGAAAGAGTACTGAAAAGAAATTCAACATGGGAAATATCAGTCAGGGTAAGAGGAAAGTCGACCGGGAAAAGTCAAGTAATTTTGATTTTTCTGAACGAGGTATGGTTGATAATCATGCACTGCAGAAATCAAAAACCTCAAAAAGATTGAAAGAGTCACCTCAGGAAGCTTCAGATCCCTTGATTGAAGGAAGCTCCAAGGAGGAACATAATGATGGTGTTGCAATAAGTCGATCTGACAATGAAAAAGAATTGATAGTGAAAAGGAAACAACAGCGTGAAGCTGTTGATGCCATCCTTTTTTCATCACTAATTCCTTCAAAGAAGTCTGAAATGTCAATGAAACATATCTCAGACAAAAAGCCTCATTCACTTTCAAATGTTCGTGGAAGCATGAAACCTCCAAAGGGAAGAAAAGGCTGATATCTGTCTATTCATTTGGGGTTTGGAACATTTCTAATTCAATTTTGGAACACTGGTGGTTGGAGATGTCATTTTTGCACCTCTTTCTGTACTACACTTGTAGAATTTTGTCAATATTTTGATCTTTACTAAAAATGAAAATTTTTTTGTTGACTCCCTGCCCTTGGTTGATAAACTGTAATGAACATTCAGCTTTATCCACAAGTAGTTAGAAATTGTGATGAGTTAAATGTTTTCAAATAGTTATTCTTGGAAGTTATCCTTTGTATTGATGAACGACGAAAAAGAAAGAATGTATATAACTGAAATGGCTGATCATTTTATTATTTTCATGCTTCCGTCTAGCACAAGGAAAACTCTCAGAAGTAGTAGACATTTCTTTTATTTTAGAGATCAAGTATATTCGATATTTTGTACAATTTCTATGATTTCAAAGGTGCAATTATCATGGGGTACTTAAATTTAAAGTTAATTTACATTTTCATTTATCATGGAGTACTTAAATTTAAAGTTAATTTACGTGCCCTGATTTTTTTTCCAGATGATTTTCTTATATTTTAAAAATAATTCCAAACTTCTTTACAGCTTACCACTAAGTTACAAGTTACTTGCATGTTAAGTTTTAGGATTTTTATTAGGTAGTATAACTTTCTAAAATATTTATAAATATGTTTGCAAAAGTAATTGCAAGTGTATTTTATTTTTCAAAAACAATTACAAATATATTATTTTGAAGAAGTGTGTGTATTCATCAGTTATACATTGATGTGCTTGTTTTTTGTTGATCCACGTTCGATTTCCGAGTTGTAAGATGAATACACACACCCTCAAAATAATATATTAATTAGGATATATTGCTTAATCGAATCATGCTCATAAAGTTGCTAAATTATTGAATATACTTGCACTATTTTTATTTTATTTTATTATTATTTTTTAGAAGAAAAAAAGATACAGACGTCGACTGAATCACAATCAAAAGACAATAATAAAGTAAACCATTTAAGATAAAGGAAAAGAAGTAAATCACTCGCTCCTCCAATATCCTACTTGTAGGGAATGGACAAGGAAATTGTGACATCGCCTTACATGGAGAAAGAGGCAAACTCCATTTCACTTGTTATGGACTTCACCTCAATAAGAAAGGAGACTTTAGTGAGATCCGAAGCCTCATTATTGATAAAGAGAATAACCTCCTGACAGTCCAATTCAACTAGAATATTCTGATAGGTAAAATATCATTCAAACCATCACAAAATAGTCATAGCTTTAAGAAGCCTTCACCAAACATGAAATAAACTTGAACCACCATTAACGTGCTTATTGATTGATGAACTCTAATCATCTACATGCATTCTAATTTTTGTGTTACTTGGAAAAATATTTCTTAGGTTCTTTTTGTATTATTTTATGTACATTATACTAGATCTATGATCATCCTAATAAAGTATGCCAAGTTGTTATGTTAGAATTCATCATTTTCATAACATGCAGGTATGTTTTACACTAAAGGGCAATTTCAATCTGACTTGTTCTATGGAAATATGGGATCAATTAACCACCTTGTTTTGACCTTAAAATTTAATATTATTCATTGATGTGCTTGTTTTTTGTTGATCCACGTTCGATTTCCGAGTTGTAAGATGTGAGTACAACATGATTTGATTTGGATTGGCGATTACTCTCTGTTGTGGATGCAGGATTGGAATATTTTATTTTCTCACATGGGAAATCATCAAAGCGAGCACCTGCAAGATCTAACAACCAGATCATATTCATTAAGAGAGAGAGAGAGAGAACTATAAATTGGGTGGAGAGGCTTCAAATATGTGTATGTAATAATGAGTCCGCAAGAGGAATCAAAGGATTGTCCAAAGAAGTCAAACAAAATCAGAGAGATTGTAAGGCTTCAACAAATAGTGAAGAAGTGGAAGAGATTAGCAAATGGTGAAAAAAGCAGCAGCAACAAAAGTAAATTGTTAAAGATAAGTGGGGTTTGGTTAACGGACGTTGTTCCAAAAGGGTATTTGGCAGTGTGTGTGGGGAAAGAGCTTAAGAGATTTGTAATTCCCACCCATTACCTCACCCACCAAGCATTCAGAATATTGCTGCAGGAAGCTGAGGAAGAATTTGGTTTTCACCAACAAGGTGTTCTTCAGATTCCATGTCATGTCTCTGTTTTTGAAGATATTCTCAACACTGTCCAACAACAAAACCACAACCAATTCGCTCCTTCAGATAATGAAATCATTGGATTCTTTTGCTCTCCTGATTGCAACTTAACTCATCATCATCCTCCTCCTCGAATCTGTACATTACTTTCATGAATCAATATGTATCAATCTTTTAGTGGTTGTTTGGGACACTGGGTTGAGTTTTAAAGTCTAAATTAATATATTAAAATTAATAAATATGTGTTTGGAGTTTAGAGTTGTTTCCTCTAAAGATAGAAAACATTTGTGAGAATAGAAGTTTCAATAGTGAACACTATTGAAGTCGAGTTATTTAACAATTATGAAGTTGATGAGTCAAATAGCCTTTTTATTGTTTTATGTAATGGATCGCTTTTGTACTTCTTTTTTATAATTTAGCTCTTCTTTACTTGAATATGCTTTGCAGCCATAATGACATTAGATGTAGTGTTGAGTTTGGTAGTAGTGAACTTTTCCTGATGACCTAATAGTGGCAATCACATCCCATTACTCTAATCAGATCGAGATCTTAGAGGTTGTTTGGGGTGCTGAGTTGAGATAGGATGTCTGGAGTTCATGTCTGTGGAGTTCATATATCTGTGTTTGGGGTGCAAAGTTATTTGATCTAAGTTCATATGTCTGTGTTTGGGGTGTAGAGTTGAGTTCATATGTCTGAGTATCTGATGCAGTTTTTTGAACTCTAAATAATATGTTTTTATGATTACTATTTTTGTTTTGAAACTTTTTTATTTAATGATTCTACCCATCTTTGTTTGAATAAAATATGGATTACAATTTTTTCTTTTATTTTTGTAAACTTTTCTTTCTTTCTTTCTTGGGTAATGAACAACAATTAATCCATTACATTTCTGGTAGAAATATGGTTAAATATAATGAGAAACTAAAGCGAAATCAAAACTTTTGATTCTAGTTAATTTTTCTCCATGAATTTTATTATCATCTTCTTCTTTTTCTTCTTCTTCTTTCTATTATTGCTTTACATTTTTACCATGTCATGAATTTGTTTAATTAAATCTCCCCCATCATTGTAACAACCAATGGAATGTCACCACATTTCTTCAACAATTTCACTTTCATTTCTCTAAATTTTGAGAATCATCAAAGAACAAATCTCTATTTTCACTCATTCTTGTTAAAAAATGTTCCAGGAATTTTTTTTTATTTTATGATTTTTTTGTTATATGTTACATACTTTTCAATTACATACATACTTTTCGTCTAAATATTCTTAACACTCATTTGATATGTGGATTCATTACATATAAATATTGCATTTAATGTAGACAAAATAATATTTTTTATATAATCAACCCTACAACATACCTTAACAATCATCAGTCTTATAATAGTCAGAAGTGATTGTCGAAGTTGATTATCGAAGATGATTTTTGCTAAAGTTTGTAGTCGGATGTGGTTGGTCACATGAAGGTGTATTGGAGTTGGTTGTCGAAGTTGTCATCGGAGGTGGTTTTTGAATCCTGGAGTTGGTCGAGCAAAAGTGGTTGTTGAACTTGATTATCGAAGATAATTTTCACTGGAGATTATAGTCGGAGGTGATTGTTGGAGCCTAAAGTTAGTCGCATGAAGGTGGTATTAGAGTTGGTTGTCGGAGTTTGTCATCTAAAATGGTTGTCAGAGTTGCTCACTTAAAGGTGATCATCGAAGGTGATTTTTATTGGAATTTGTAGTCGGAGATGGTTGTTGGAGCCTACGAAGGTGATTATCAGAATTGGTCATCGGAGTTTGTTGGAGCCAATTGGTCGTCGAAGTTGGTAGTGCGAAGGTGGTTGTCAGAGCTAGGTCACTGAAGGTGGTTGTCAGAGGCCAGAATTAGTTGTCGGAGATCAGAGTTGGTCGTCGGAGCTATAATCGGAGGTGGTTGTCAAAATCCAGATTTCGACACCAAAATTGTCATCAAAGATGGTTGTCAAAACCTAGAATTGGTCGCTGGAGTTGTCATCGGAGGTGGTTGTCAAAACCCGGAGTTAGTTCTCAGAATGTGACAGTGGTTAATGGGTGGAGTCATTGAAAACATGAGGAGAGTTGGGATGAGTTGGTAAAATATACTGACTCAACTCCACCAACATTTAAAGTTGGTAGGTCAAACAATGAGTTGATATATTATACCAACTCAACTCATGTTTGTGAGCCAAAGACCCCTTTTTATTATCATTTTATACCTGATATATAAAGTGAAAAATTCAAACCTCCAATAAAAAGTCTAAACAAGTTAGTCAGGCTCAAATGGGCAAAATCTAGTTATCATTCAAAAATTGCTGACAGATAAAATTATTTGAATTCAGTTTCAATCCCAATATTTGTTCGACATTATATAATTAGTAAGATATATGAATTATGAACCGTCAGAATTCATTCAGACGAGTCTTGGACGCCAACTGTCAAAAAGAGTGAATTTATGATTGTAAAGTTCACGAGTATATTTCAATTCTAAATTTATACACAATATTGTAAACAGAACTCTCATTTGGAAAATTAGTCTCGAAAACATTTAAAGAAAATAGCGAGACAATAACAGTTCTAACAAAAAAGAAAACTACAAATTTTATTTGAATAGTAGGATGAAAAACAAAAATGTTAAGATGCAGGAGAAGCGCCCCTAAAAGGATATTCTGAGGAGGTAGGTAGAAGAAGCCAATCCAACAAAACAAGAGGTTGTAGCGGTGCATATGCAAGCAATCAATCTTTAGAGAAAGATTGGGGCCATGACCAGCGTTATGGTTGCGAGCATTTTTATGAGAACGTGAAGAGAAGGCCCTGCTGTATCCTTGAATGGGTCTCCTACCCTGAAAAACAAAGCTTACCATCTTCATTAATTGAAGATCATATACAATATATATATACATATATATTTAGTATAATTGCTTGAAATGGGGAAAAGAACAATCGACTTCTAGGAAAGAAAGTCAACGTTAATTGGCATAACTTAATAAATTCAAAGTAACAATATAAAACTTACGTGTCACCAGTTACGGCTGCTTTATGACAATCGCTACCTTTGCCTCCAAGAACCCCAGTCTCTATATACTTCTTGGCATTATCCCAGGCACCCCCTGCTGTGTTCAGAAAAAGGGCCATGAGAATACCGGAAACTGTCGCAAACATCAGCATCGCAGCAACAACCTTGGCCCCTAAAAGGGGCTGCGCAGTATAGTGTCCCAATATTCTAAACAGGAAGCCTGCAATTGATATCAGAACAACTTTCTGAACCATACTCCAAAATATAGACTCCATCAAAGGCAAACTAATCAAGATAAGTGGACGACAACATAGAGAGTGCCAAATAGTACCCTCTGAATGTCAAGTTATCTTCAATACAAAATGCAAATACAAAATGTCCAACTATTTTTTATTTTAAAAATAGTTTTTTCTTTTTCATATTAATATTTTTTTGGGTGGTGTAATTAGAAACATTTGAAAGGAGAAGGAAAGAAGAAATTTCTCGATAAATGTCAAAGTGAACACTATTCAAGTCGGTAGGATGGAGTTATTATTTAATAGTGTTGTGAAGTATGTGAACCATATAAGAAGAAGATTATTTTAACCAACTCCACCAAACTCAAACTGGTGGGCCAAACACCACCCCCCAAGTAAGATACTAAATTAACTCCAACATTATTCAAATTCAACTGCTTCCATTTTCTTTTAAATATGCCCGTATCCTAGTTTTTTTAAATTGCCATATCATCATGTCGTGTCCATGCTTTCAAGTGAACAGAACCAAGGAGACAAAAATTAAAGGATTTCACAAAAATATAAGTAATTAACCCACCAACTGCCATGGGAGAAATGATAGCCAAAGCACCAGGTTTAATCATCTCCCTTAGAGATGCTGATGCTACAATAGCAACGCAACGTCCATATTCTGGTTTCTCCGTGTAATCCTGAAAATAACATGCTAGATTAAGATGCTAAACTGACACTATGAAGAAAATACAACTATTAAACCTTGCACTTACCATTATACCAGGCCTCTCAATGAACTGTCTTCTTACTTCCTTTACAACCTCTTGGGCTGTTCGGCCAACAGCAGAGCAGGCCCAAGCACTAAAGAGAAAAATAAGCATGGAACCCAACAAACCACCAATGAAAACTTCTGGAATTGCAATATCTACCTGAAACCATTTAAAGAGAGCACGATAAAATTAAGGAATCAGTAGAAAAGGACCAAGTACCCTCGTGTCAATGCCTTACCTGTTTAAAAGGTTCATGAGCAAATGCAGCTACCTCATCCATATAAGCACTGAAAAGTAAGAAGGATGCAAGTGCTGCAGAGCCAATGGCAAAACCTTTTGTGGTCGCTTTAGTTGTGTTACCTACTGCATCGAGAAGATCCGTAATCTCCCGAACGCTCTCTGGCTGTAACAGACATGTATTAAAACAAATACCAACAGATAAATATTTCAACGATATAATAATCAGTTTTACAACCCTATTGCCTTTGATCCCTACATTACCTGCTGACTCATCTCAACAATTCCACCAGCATTATCAGCTATTGGCCCAAACATATCCATAGTGAGAACATAGGCAGCAGTGCTGAGCATTCCCATTGTTGCTACAGCAGTACCAAATAGCCCACCTGTCGGATTTCCAGCTTCGTCAACAAGTCCTGATGTGCGACCCAACCAGAAAGCTGAAACAATAGAAACACTAATAACAAGAACAGGAAGTGCTGTTGATTCTAGGCCCAAACTGACTCCAGCAATTATGTTTGTCCCATGGCCTGTGGAGCTAGAAAGTGCTAATGAACGCACAGGTTCATGCTTGTAGTCAGTGTAGTATTTGGTGATCCAGACAAAAATGTAAGCCGTTATAATACCAACCAAGCCACACAACGCAAAGTTGAACCATGCAGAGGGTGCTTGTTCAGTATGAAGCAACCACCGGGTAGACTGAAAATTGTTCAAAATCACTGGCAGGGTTAGAACGTATATAACTTATCCAGAGAAAGGTACTACATGGTTGATGCTTAAAGACAAGGAATAAATTCTAAATATTTGTTTAGAAGTCAAATGCAAGTACATGACTTCGGAGTGGTCCTACAGAAAATAGAATGATATGTACATTACCACGCCAAACGTTAGAACAGCTAAAACGATAGTGACAGAGTATCCTCTCTGCAGAATAGCCATTGGATCCTCTATGGGACTCTTAACACCAGCTTCACGAGTACCCCTCCTGATAGAAAGAATGCCAATTGATGAAATCACCAGATCAAAGGAGTGAACTACCAACGGAAATAAAATGAAACCAGATGGATCTGCATGAACATCAAGAGTGCATCAAGAAAACAGTTAGACAAGGTTTTCAATCATTCAAAGAAGGCTGATCATCATAAGAACTGCCAAGAAAATTCCTCAAAAACAGTTTTTAAAATATTAAAAGACCTTCAATTTTACAACGTTCAGCCATTGTTCCTCCAAGTATCATGGCGCTAATAATTTCAGCAGCAATGCTTTCAAAAAGATCTGCACCTCGAGCGGCACAATCGCCCACATTGTCCCCAACCTGGAGATAACCAAAAATACTTTAGTCAATAACAAAAAGGCAAAATTTAGTCATACAAGAAAAGCATGACAAGGCAGAAAACTCCAAATAATCAAAGTAAAGGCACCAAGACTTTAAGCTACGTGTATAAATTAATAATTAAAAAGACTACCAAAGTTGCTTTTTCTTTTTGGAAGCAATACCAAAAAAAAATATGACTTCAAAGCAAATGGATCCAGAAACAGAAGTCTACTAAGTGTAGACAAATCGAGTTTGAATAGGTAAGAAGAAATAGGCATACAGTCTTGAACAAATAACAAAACGTATTCATTTGCAGACTCGGCCTCATCTTTAGAATGACCTGCCCTTGGACTTATCAATTGAAGCAATAAGACCAAAATAACAACTTTTCTATCGGCAAAAAAGGATGTACTGCTATACAAATGAAAGTAACCCCAAGACCATAATAAAACCAAGGGGGTAATTCAGGTCAAATTAGAGAAGCTCTGCAAGATCAAACTGAGACCGATGAAGATTTGGATGGAATACAATTGAAGCCCACAAATGTCAAACAAACAAAAAAAAAATTGATGGAATAAATTTTCAAAAGGCTCCCCAACCATATCCTCTGAAGAAAGCTCAGGAATCTCTGTTTTGGGAGGATTTGGGTGTTTTTACCATTTAGGGGATATTTGGAGCATTGGGTTGAGTTATAAAGTTAGGACTCAATATGTTAGAGTTAGGAAGCCTATGTTTGGGGTAGATGAAGTTCTTCGAAAAATTTGCAAACTTCAATAGTAAATTCTATTGAAGTCAAGTTATTTAACACCAAATTATGAAATTGGTGGGTCAAACACCCCTTGATATTAATCTTTAAGGCTTTGACATTTTATGTGACTATATGTATATAAACCTATTTATTTATTTATTCATTGTGCTCGCTTAACTCCAGAATCAGCTCTTGCTTTGAGACGATCAAGAGGCTTGTTGCCTTGAGGTGCATTGTGCTTTGAAAACAACCAATGAAATTTTGTTTCCATTAATATACTAAAAATAGCAATACTAGGATATAATACAAGATTGGAGCTCCTAAATAATCAGTCTCTTAAATCAGGTGAGCAAGAAGAGAGGAACAATCACCAGATCTGCAATAACAGCAGGATTTCTTGGATCATCTTCTGGTATTCCCTGCTCAACTTTTCCAACAAGGTCTGCTCCAACATCAGCAGCTTTGGTATAAATACCACCACCCAACTGAGCAAATAGAGCAACGAAAGAAGCTCCAAAACCATAACCCACAAGGAGAAGAGGCACTGCAAGATACATTGTGATAAACACCAGAATGAAGAAACTACTAAAATAGCTACTTAAAGAAGGCAACATGAATTCGAAAGAAAATGATACACTTCTCTCGTCGGTTGGTGAAAATTTATAAGACAAATGACTCAACGCTGAATACCTCCTCATAGGAGTTAACAAAAAATCACCACAACTTGCATTATTTTCAAATGAGGTGCAATTGCAAAAAGATTTTAGAGAGTAAACACAATGATAATTATTGAATTTGGCCTTCAAAAACCTCATACAAATATCAATCCTAATCATTTTATACTCTCGTTTCATAGCCCATCAAAAATTTTTAACTGTATACATCCCTTCCCAACAGCTCTTATTTTCCACTCAAACCATATCCATGTGGTATTAAAACTATGTTGTTCTTTTCCAAGCTGTCCACCAACTTTCAAGAAATATTGAATTCCCTCTAAAAAGAGTCACAGTATGGAAATGGATGGCGAAGAAAGATAACTGCCACAAAGTCTCTTCCAATTTTTTAAAATACAGTGCACCAAAGAAGGAATGGCAGATCATTTAATTTAATGTCATTGTCCATTTTGGGAGGTATTAGTCAATGGTGTGTGTGTTGTGTGTGTGTCAAACATTAAGTACTAGGTTTTCCAATAAAAAGCGCAAAGGAAAGAGCCACATACAGTCAGTAACCTTGGTTGAACCTGGCGAACCCACATCCAACCAAACATGAAATGCAGCATACAGGATGGCAATACCAATAACAGCCATGCCAACAACAACTATGGCAGAAAAGCCACCAGCCCGGACAGCAATCTGCAGAACATTCCCAAGTAAGGTATGGACGAAAAACCCTCTTACATAGTTAACTGGAAGAAAGGACAACCTGCAACGCCTCCCTTGCAGACCGTCTGGCAGCACTAGAGACCCTGACATTTGCACGAACTGAAACCCACATTCCAACATACCCTGCAATACCTGAACACAAGGCTCCTAACAGAAATGCTGCAACAGTAATATAAGCAGTTGTTGACCTGCAATGGAATAGGCTCGATAAAAATATTTTACAGGAAAAAATGCTCAAAACTAAGTTTGGTAGTACAGGATTTCCCACCTCCCTATTCCGGAAGATTCTTGTTGAGGAGTAGTACTACGAAACAAGTATATGCAAAGAATCACAACTGCAAGTAATATGGCCATTTTGGAGATGGTACTATACTGCGTCCTAAAGAAACCTTCTGCCCCATCACGTATTGCCTCTGAAATCTAAGAACAGTGAAAGAGACAGACAAAAAAAGTCAAGAACAGTGGTTTAACTAGGAGACAAATTCCATAGAATGCAAGATTCACCGTACCATGGACCATACTATTTTCTCAATAAACAGGACGTTGCCAACATAATGTCATTACAGACATCAAGAAAAGTGGCATCTACCATGAAGAACAGATAAAGGAATAAAAGACCCATAAACCACTTGTATAAAACTATATGGTGAACAGGATGTCACAGTACACCAACCATTTCTTTTCCTCCTTTTCGGTAACCTAATCAACAGAGAATTCATAATTTCCTCCATGATACTATTGAAGATCATATGCTTAGCACTGAATTATTTCCAATCAAGTTCCAAAATGAACTTTTGGAGGAGTCGAACAAAGACCCCAAGAGTAACTATTAAAGATCATATGCAAGACTGATCCTCGCGTGTCAAGTCATATTTCTTTCTTTCTTTCTTCCTTCCTTATTATTGTTACTAGGATAAAAGATTATAATGAGCGGTGAGGCAGGCTAACTAAGCCCCAATGGCCAAAAGAGATTACAAGAAGATTTGACCAATCGGTTTGAATTGTAAGAACTTACAGTTACAAAATGTTTTTATCATAAAAGAATGGTCTTAGTCTTATCAAATAAGTTTACTACTATTTGATGCCATGGTTAAAACTTTGGGCTCAACAGTTCACATAGTTGACCGGTGGCAATTCAAGACCTTTGGGTTTCACTATAGTAGACTGACCAACTTTGTCACGAAATCATATTAAGAGTCTGTAGACCATTAGTATCACACTGCATGCTAATTATTGAAGCTAAATGATAATGATGCTAAAATAAATAAAAGCATGTCTCCCGATCAAAGTTTGCAGAAACCTCCAAGTAGTAATAAAGCTTTACATTGAATTAATGAAATGAGACTAATACTCAAAATACAATGGCAAAAAAAAAAAAAAAAAAAAAAAAAAAAAAAAGGAAAAAAAGGAAAAAAAAAAGGAAAAAAAAAAAGTAAAAGTAATCAAAATCAAACCTATAACCATAATGCATAAGACTAAGCAAGAGACCTCCAAGTATTTTAGTATACAAGTCTTAAGATGTACCTGAGCCATCTCTTGTGGCCCTTCATCTTTCGAGAGCACCCATTTGGTGAGATATATCGAAAAGCAGAAGCTGACAATGCAAATCGAGAAGACAAACACAATAATAGGGGAAGTGCTTGCTCCAATGTAGAATATTACTCCAAATGCGAAGAGAAGAAGTACTAAGAGAACACGGATATTTATCCCCATCAAAATTCGAAATATCTGCCAAAAGGAAGGTCAATACTATCTTCGCAAAAATTCAATGCAGAAATAAGTGCAAATTATTCTATAATACAGAGAATGAACAAATAGAAAACTAAAATGAGAAGTACAACTCTACATCACCAAGATGAATGGAAGAACAAAAACAGGAGCCACACATAAACAAAGGCCCACCATAATTAAGAAAGAAAAAGGACGGGATAAACTCAAATGTTCTATATAAGTTATGATACTGAAAATTATTTGCTTCTCAGTAAACTTATCTTGCCCTAATCTACTCCCACAAAGCTGCAACAACTGGACTTCTCACCATCTTATACTTTTGGGTTGATGGGTGATTTAATATGATGACATAGTAAGGGAAAGTAAAAACACTAGTTGTCATTAGACACAACATTCTATCAACAAGTTTTAAAGTCTCATAACTGATGGTCCACAACAAAACTTTAACCTTCTTTGGAATTTTACCACTTCTTCAAAGTCTTTCCAAGGGATAACTCTACCTCATACGTATTAACAAAAACTTAAATGAAACAGCCTTGTATAACATGAAGACCTGTTCGGATTAGTTTTCAAAGGAGAGGTCTAGGAACATTGTAAAGAGGATTTTCAAAAAGATGCTTCAAATTCAACTGGGAAAAAGAAACTTAAAATGCTAAAACTGAAAAATAAAGTTGACAACACAAGCAATAAAATAAAAAAAATAAAATGTAAACCCTAAAAGCTGTAAAGTCCAATACCAAAATTTCCCAACAGGACAGGACTTGGAACAACCTAGACCTTAATTGTACAAGACAGTTGTATTCAATTATAATGTCCATCAAATTCAGTTGTAATATGCTAAGCGGATAAACAACCATATTAACTACATAATATTACTGATTAAGTCATTAAGAAGAGATTCTACTAAAAGCACATTGTACAAGTCAGATAAGGGATAACCACGTCTTTCAGTCCAGAAGTAAACATATCAACATACATTGGAAGGAACTACTATACAGATTATTGGCATGGTTAAGCTACATACCAATGGGGTGTTGACTTTACTACGCATGTCAGGGAAAGTCCTTTGCCTGTCTTGGTACACCCCCAAACTAGCATTTTCAATGTCATCATCCATGAGCACAGTATGGGAGGAATTTACCCTCCGTGCAATAGGATAAGGGTTGTACTCGCCACCCTGGGGCAATTCGCCCCCCGATCCTGGTCGCTGAATTTTGGAAATTCCTGACTAACCAACCACAGATTAGAATATCAAAAGCACCTATTACAATAGAATAGCGAAGAATTCCTTGTTTGTGAACCGGAGAACCTTCAAATCTACTTAAAATCTATTTCCATTCACTTTGCTCTCCAGTAAATAGGATCAAGGGTGGTAATTCAAGCCAACCGAACCTCCTGATACAAATGAAAACGAAATATGAAAATAAAGCAACTTAAAATCGTCACTTGGGGGTTAAGTGGATGGAATGGACGAATAGAAATTTCCCAAGCAAGACTAAAAGCAAAACAGAGTTTGGGGAAACTGGAATAAGGTAGAAAATGATGGAAAGCGGTTTATAGAAGACGTAATTCTAAAGACTAGTCGAGTTAACGCGAATCAGTAGCAAGGTGGTCCAACTCGAAAAGCCGATAACTTTGAAACGAGATATTCATCCCGAAACAAAAGCCGGTGCATAATGCGAAATGGAACAATGTAAAGGAAATACAAGACCAAGCGTATCAAAACCCTAAACGATCTAGTCGATCTCGGAACCGAAGAACAAGGATTAGAGACAGAGATCTAAGGAGAAGATTGATTGATTACCTCCAGTATGGAGTTGGACAAAATGCTGAGAGACTAATGATGCACCTTGGACTGATGCAACTCTGAGAATTGAGAGAGAGGATTGATTGATTGGGTCTCTGGTTGTGTTCTGGTTCTTCTTCTTCCTCTTCTCGTCGGGTGATTGGCGTTGTGAAACTGGAACAAAACTACTGTAATTGGAACGTATGGAAAGCGTTTGGGCTGATCCAATTCCAAACTACTGTGCCCCTCAGCGTCTCCAGGGTCTGGTCAACCATGAGAATGAGCATCGAGCGGGGTCCTCAATTTGCCATCAATTTTCATTTTCCCATTATCTAACGCCTCCCAGCCAAATTAATTACCGTCTTCTTTCAGCGTTATTTCCATTATCTCAATAATTACTTTTATTCTATATTTCTATCCTTTTATTTCTTTTTTTTTTTTTAAGGCCTTTTATTCTATCTTTTTAACGCTCAACTTTCCAAGTATTCTATTCTCATTCTTAAATTTTAAGTTTAAATATTGTTTTCGTGATGTCGATTTTAGTTTAGTATGGTTTTTAGATTCTATAGTGTTTGGAACCTCGTAATACAATTACATTATTCTTATAGATGACTTTTGACTAAAGGACATAATTTACCACAAGTAATAAAACAAAAACAATATAGCTAAGAAGATGGTAAGATTTGGTCAAGAAGTGGCAACTTAGGATTAAAATAGGTCAAAAAAAAAAAAGGAGTTAGCTTAGGCTAAGGTCCAATCCAATGTGTTGGGCCTCGACCAAGGCCGAGGGTCACCCTAGCAAAATACATTAAATCGAAGAATAATCAGTTATATAGCAGTAATTACACTATCATTTGGAAAGATAGTAAAAGACGGGATTCTTTTGAATTATAGCAAAACGCATGAATGTTACATGAGTCCAATTTTCTAAAATCCTAAAATGCCCTCATCGTTCCTTTTAATTGCAATGTAATTAACTCGACATTTTTATTAATGAGACTGTAATTAATTGTTCAACTATATATCCTAGCAGACTTTCAACATCAACTAAGATCATCTTTTCAAAAGGATAATTTATCATAAATCTCGCGATTTAATAGTTGTTTTGAATTTTTTTTTATCAAATTTAATAGTTGTTTTGAATTTTTGAATTGTGTACATCGACTATTTTCAAATCTTATTTTGAAATTTAAAATAACATATCATATTAATTATCCTAACTGAGATTTTTTATTCTTATTATACTTTCTATTAATCTTAATTAAAATTCACAAGTTTTTAAATTATTTTGAATGTTATATTTAATGTCTTTTTGTTTAAACATAAAATATTAGAATATAACACGTAACCCTAGCTTTCTTCATCCTCTTTACTGAACGCTTTCTTGTTATGGTTGTTCAACGTTAAGAATTTTGTTCAATGGTAATAGGGATGAAAATAACCACTATCATGACTTTCGATTTATTGAAGTTTTTATTGCTTTGAACACATCTTTTTCAATTTTCATCTTTTTTTTTATTGATTTTATTTTTTGTTCTTACTCAACGACAAGTCTACTTTGGATGCTTGACTTAATCGATCAAATCTACTGGTGCATAGATGAAAGGATCGACTTAGTCGTCCATCAACCAAGAGTCGTAAAGTCTCTTCTTTCCAAAGTGGTCAAGCATATGGACGGTGTTGGTATTAACCAGCTTGCCTTAGGAGTCTTAAACCCACCTTAATAGATTCGATTAAGGAAGGATGTACCATTGTGAAATATTGTTTGTTTCTCTTATGTTCATGAGATCTCCATGATTGACATCAACACCACATCATAATTGGTTATAATTTCAATTGACGATTTTTAGTTGGGACTTTCATACTCCAATCTAAATCGATTTCGTTATTCATAAATGTAATTATTTAGATGAAGTTTTTATCAGTTCAGCTCTCACTTTCTAAACTGATATTATGGGTCTAGAACAAGAAAAAGTATTGTTAAAGAATTTTGGGTAAGTTCAAAAGCGATTTAGATGGTTTGGTTAATTAGTTTTCAATTGTAGTATATTTGTTTTTAAGTTTAGTGTATTTGTTGGGTGTAGTTTTAAGACTAATTACAGTATATTTGTAGGTCAGGTAAATATCTCATATGAAATATAGCCAAAAAAATTTCAAAAGATATTTTATAACTATAAAACCCTCATCCAAATTATAGTGTGACTAATTTTTTCATTTGCAAATTTCTTTTATTATACATTTTTATTTTCTCCTAAAATATCTCCCATGTTTTAAATCATCAAATCATATATATTTTTTTCAAATATCAAAACTAAACCAATCTTTTTTTTTTCAAATATCATTTTATTTATTTGTTTTGATTTTTTAATATTTTTTCAACTTATTTTATGTTTTTGCATTTTGATTTTTTAATTAGTTTGAAAAATTTAGAGCGAAGAAAGAAAGGTCAATCACATTTAAAGTAGTAAGGTGGAGGAAATTATGACTGGATGATAGATTCAGAGACAGTGGCACCATTGTTAGGAGTTAAGGTTAGCGATCGGAGGAGTTGAAATAGAAGAAGATGGAGTTGGAGTGATTATTAGTGGCTTCGAATGAGCAATAAATGAAGTTGATGGAGAAGGCATCGAAGTCAAAGCTGATGGTGAAGTATTGATGGAAGGAGAGAGAGCCACGTCCAATGGAACAAGGGATGAAGACAAAATTCAAGTCGAAGATGTCGCCATTGTTGGTGGAGGAGTCGACTTCGGAGAGGAAAATGACGACAACTTGGTTGGAGAAGAGGTCGGTGCAATGCTTAGAGCATGGCCAACTGATAGTCCCTAGATGTTTGTTTTAGTTACAGTGTAATTACGAAAATTTCTTAAGAAGTCAATTGCAATCTCATTTGTATGGTTGGGGTAGTTTAAACTTTAATAAATCTATTTATTTTTTATTTTTAATATGTTTTGTCATTTCTACAAATGAAATGTTGATTTGCTATTTTTACAAATGAAAAGTTAAAATGTCATTCTTCTTGTTAGCCCTTAAATCAATATAAGAAGGATATCTAGAGCTTAAAACAACATATAAGACCAACAAGGAGGTCCATGAAAAGAAGGAGTGGGTGGGAGCCCATTCCGAGCTGACAGAACTATCCCACTAGCACAACCTAGACCAATGAAATAGGAAGGAACGGGTTGGACCCCATTTCGAGCTCCTCAACCGAGCCTAGCGAATCAAGCAAAAAATTATCTTGTTCGCTTTGCTTGATCTAAATGTCTTAAAAACCTTTATAGATTTTGAAACCTAATCCTTAGAGGATTAAGGCATGAGAACTTATAAATAGACCATGGAAGCTTCGTGAAATGCAAGTGAATTTTGAGTATTTCAGCTTTATACTTATTTCATTTATTTGTTACTGACTTGAGCATCAGAATGGACGTGGCATTTGCTACATCAGTGTGTAGTGTTATTCTCTCGTCTTCTCTATACAAGCAAATTTACCATTTCTTGCTACATAGTCTAAATTTTGGCATCAACAATTATGATGAAATTTTATTTGGAATCATGATAATTGGGAAAGTTATAAACATATAATAATTCCTTAATTTATGACCATGACCATTTAAGAGATAATTAAATTTTAATTTATTACAAACCATTTTTTTCATTATATAAGAACAAACCATATCTATTTTTTTAGTACAATAACTCAAATCCCTAGACTGAAGATAATGTTAATTATCACTGAACTAAACTTATTTTGGCACAAACAAATAATTTCGGTTAGTTTTAGTGATTTCTCTTTTTTTATAAAATCTTTTAGTTGTTTTTCATGTATGCTCCTAAATGTACACAAACAAATTTTAACAGAGACTAAAATGAACTTAGCTTAACAGTAATTGATATGATCTTCCTCCTTAAATGTCGGAGGTTTGAACTCTCATCCTCGTAGTTGTTGTAATAAAAATAAATAAATGAAAAGAAACCGAGTGCATAAGGGAAAAAAATGTTCAACAAAGTCATATGCATAGGAAATGAGATTCCTTTGATGATGTTTACTATAAATTATAAATTGATGCAATTGTAATAAAAAAATTTATTGGTATCGTTTACTTTATGGAAATGTAGCGAAATATAAAAGCTTGTCGACCCTTTTTTATATTTATAATTAATCAAAATGTAGTAACTGAATAATATGATTTAAGAATGAAACACCCCATGATTTTGTTGGGAATGGGTTCCTAAATCTCCTTGTAATCTCGTAGTTTGTAAACTCTATATAAACATATTGTGATTAATAAACTAAGTGTTATTTTATAAGCATATACTGAATTCAATATACTGAGATCCGTGGTTATTTCATGTAATTTAAACAAGTATGTAGAGACATACAAGTGGATCTTGTTTAAATGATAACCTAAATGGTCTGTAGTAGATGGATAAGGTTGGGTACCTTATCCTGGTGACACTATGGATACAACCCACTTTGTAGGTGTTACAAGTGTTGTAAAGTGTTACAAATGATCTGATCCTGATCATTCATATGGAGACATGCAAGCGGAGGTATCCTATACAAAGAGTTTGTATAAGACCGGACCATGAAATGATTAGTCTCCTTATATAATGCCATTAATAATAAAGACTTACATTTCACTAGGATGACCATAGGTGACATGACTTGAATCCTGAATGAGTTGTGAACTCCTACTCATGAAGGCAGTCCTTTGATTTGTATGGGTGAGAATGGCCAGATTGTCAACTTAACAACCCTACCATTTTGGGGATTCGTCTAACTAGAGAGCTGGGAACTCAGCTACACAAGACGAAATTCACTCATTCCTCGATGCAGGGGCAAGTAGATAAATTGTTCCATTAAGGACTGATTTCGGGTCTTGAACATAGTGGCCACACCCTCTCTTGGCCCGAGAGGATTTGGTCATAGTGGGACTATGACTTATTGTTCATTAGAGGAATCAGTGGTACTTAAGGAGTTAGATGAAACTACAGGGGCAAAACAATATTTTGGCCCAACTGTACTTACGAGCAATTTGTGAAGGATCATCGCACTGTTGATTGGTTATATCCAATGGACATAGAAATTTATCTGTAATGCGAAGAGTGCAGTTGTCGGTCTTTAGTGGAGTGGTCGACAGTTAACAGATGTTGGATAATTTGATTAAAGAGTTTAATTAATTATCCGAGTACCGTTGGAGCTTCAATCTATAGGTTCATAAGGTCCCCACTGTAGCTCAACAGAGATTTAATCTTTGGATTAATTTGAAGTGTTCAAATTAATTGAGGAAATTAATTATATATGATATAATTAATTATAATGTATTTGATACATTATGAGAGAAATTTGAATATGATTCAAATACCAATTATATGAATGAGATACATGTAATTAAATATAAATATGATTTATATTGAGAGGAATTAAAATATTTGGATATGACCCAAGTATCATATATATGGATGAGATTCATATAAATGGATTTTAAATGTGTTTTATATTAAATGTTATGTATAGTTAAGAGAGAATAAAATCTATAGTTTATGTTGTATTTGATGCAATATAAAACTATAGGCTATATGTTATATTTGATATAACATATAGTGATATATAATAATGTAGTTATTATATATATTATTAATTTATTTAAAATTAATAAAAGGGAATGAGTTATAACTCCCTCCCCACATTCTCTCAAAGAAAACTAACAAGTGATAAAAGAAGTTGAAAGGATCATTTTTTTAATCGATTGACAGTCACAGAGAAAAGTTCTTTGTGAAAACTTCTCTCTCATCCTCTCCATCTCCTTCCCTCTTCCTAGGACTTAAGCAAAGCCCACAACTCCTGCTTGAGTATTTGAATCCCAAAAGAGAATACAGAGGGTTCTTGCTTGGTAGTGTCCGTGTGAGAAGAAGGAGATCCACGAAGAAGGAGTTCTGTTCATGGCAAGTACGATGGATTACTTGAAGAAAGGTTTTTCAAAGGTGAGGTTTCTTGAAATCTGTTTACTTTGTAAAAGCATGTTGTAATTTAATCTTGAATGCATATCTATTTGTATATTTACTGTAAATTCTGTATTTAATAATTAATGGAATTTAGACGATCCGCTTCCGCTCAAGGATCTCCTCATGTTGAGTTTTCTTCAGTTGGTATCAGAGTCAGGTTGTTGGGATTCCAAATTCTGTTCTTGTATCGAATTCATTTATAGTACTAGTAGGTTTTAGAATCTACATTGCGTTTATGTGATAAATGTTTGTAGATTTATTATTGAAGGATGTTTACAGGATACAAGTCTCAGTTTTATGGCTTTCTATTTAAATTTACAAAGTTAATTTGTAAGCGCCCCTGCATTTTTGGGTAATAATTTGCAATCGAGTCTATAAATTTGTTAAGTTTTTTAGTCGCTCGTGAGGCTTTAGATGAAGGATTACAATGCGTTTCGATGGAGAAGACGAAACGGAGGATGTCGCATCATGTAGCTAAAGCTAAACGATCGTTTAGATTGTGTCATATGATCATGTAGGGTTTGCTACACGATCGTGTAACATTTGCTAAACGATACATAGTAATGCTATGCGATCGTGTAGAGTTTGTTACACGATTATGTTGTGTTGGCTGCATGATCGCATAGGCGCTGGCTTGGTGGATGATCGTGCGATAACTGATACTTGACGCAACCTTGCGTGCTAAACGATCATGTAGACTATCATGCTCATCGCATAGTCATTAGCTACACAATCACATAGTATATGATACTCGATGCGTGGTTGTTTACTAAACGATCGTGTATGAAGGATCTCTAAATCAAAGAACCAATGAGCAGAAGCAGATCATTCCAAATCCCATAGTGAAAGAACAAAACATTTACAATCAAACAATAATAGTTATGCATCAAGGATAAAATTACAAGCATGCTTCTTAGATAGAAAAAAAAACAAAAGATCGAGTAAACAGACCTTTGAAGAAACACTTTTTCAAGTATCTCTCGATCAAACTCAAATGCATTGATTAGCACGAACACAACGAGCAAATCAGCAAACAGCAAGGAACTGGTAGATCCTCAAATACAATCGAGCAAAACTCGATCCTCGACCTTTGAACACGAAACTCGACACTACCACGAGGCTACCTTGGTATTCTCGGTGTGAGAATACAGGAGGTGTGGGCTCTGTATGGATTTGGTAGAGGGAAGGAGGAACTGGACGTTCAAGTAAGTGGGAGAAGGAATAAGCCTATTGTATAGACTCGTGTACTCGATCGTTTAGCAAGCTAATAACTATCGTATAGAATGAACTCAATTGATCTTTACTCTCTCAACAAGCTATCGTATAACTTGATGCTTTTTGCGCGTGGTATCGAATGAATAATAAAACTTTTTTTTCTTTTATCCATTTGATTGCCATAAACTTACCAAAACCACCCACTAAGGTGGTTATTGGAGAAACCGAAAAACAACTATCTTATAATTAATTTGTTATAAATAAATACAATAACTAATTTATCATATTATATTTATAACCTATAGTTTTAATATCACATCATATACAATATATAAACCATAGTTCTTTTTCTCTTTTATGACATTTAATATAAATCATACTTATATTAATTCCTCCAATAATAATGTATCAAATACATTAAATCAATTATATAATATATAATTTAATTAATTTAATTATATCATATATAATCAAATTTCCTCTTGTTAATTTGAACACTTCAAACTAACCTAAAAACTGATTCTCATCATGAATCTATTAAGCTACCAAGGGGACCTTATGAACCTGTAGCCTGAAGCTCCAACGGTACGTGAATAATTGACTAAACCCTTTAATCACAATATCTACCATCCGTTAACTATTGAGCACTCCACTAAAGACCGACAGCTACACTCTTCGCCTACAGATTTATTTATGTGTCCATCGGATATAACCAATCAACAGTACGATGACCCTTCAAAAATCGTTCGTAAATACAAATGAGTCAAATTACCATTTTGCTTCTGTAGTTACATCTAACTCTTTAAGTACCACTAATTCCTCTAATGAATAATACATCATAGTCTTACTATGAGTAAACCCTTCTCGAGCCAAGAGAAGGTGTGGCGTCACATTGTTCAAGCCCTGGAATCAGCTCTTAAGGGAGCAATTTATCTACTTACCCCTACTTCGGGGAAGGAATGAATTCCGTCTTGTGTAGCTGAGTTCCCAGCTTCCCAATAAGACGAATCCCCAAAGTGGTAGGTTTGAGTCGGCGATCTGGCCATTCGCACCCATGCAAATCAAAGGACCGCCCTCATAGGCAGGAGTTCACAACTCACTCAGGATTAAGGTCATGTTACGTATGGTCATCCTAGTGAAATGAAAGTCTCTGTCATGAATGGTCTTATACAAACTCCTTTGTATAGAGCATCCCCGCTCGCATGTCTAATACACGAATGGTTAGGATTAGACATTTGTAGCACTTTACAACACTTGTAACACCTACAAAGCGGGCCACACTTGTAGCGTCACCAGGATAAGGTTTCCCTTATTTATCCATATACTACAGACCATTTAGGTTATCATTTAAAGCACGATCCACTCGTATGTCTCTAGATACATGCTTAAGTTACAACGATAACCATGGATCTTAGTTTATTGGTTTGTGGTTAATGCAACTAAAATATCTCATATTTCATAAACTATTGTGAATAAAATATCTCATATTATAAATCACAAAACTATTTGTTCTTACATGTGTTTATAAACTACGAGACCCTATGAGATTTAGGGCATCAACCCCAACAATCTCCCACTTGTCCTAGAGCTAGTGGGGTGTACAAGATAATCTCATACAGGTACACAAAACAATAAACTAGGGCACAAAGGCCCCTAGTACAAGTTCTCCCACTTGCCCTAGTCCCGTCGCAGTTGGTCCCGTAGACCCATACTCTGCAGGTGACCCTCAAACACTGTAGCCGTGAGAGCCTTCATAAAAGGATTAGCAACGTTGTGCTCCAAAGCTATCTTCACGATAATCGCATCCCCTCAATGCATAATCTCTCGAATGAGATGGTATTTTCGCTCTATATGCTTGCCGCGCTTATGACTCCGAGGCTCACGGGAATTCGCCACAGCATCATTATTATCACAATAAAGGGTGATGAGCTTAGACATGTCTGGAACAACTTCCAGATCAGTTAAGAACTTCCTGAGCCAAACTGTGAAACTCGGATCTCAATTTCCCTACTTACGCAGGTAATTAAGGGAATTAACTATGTATAAGTTAAATCTTATGTTGAAGAAAAAGGAAATTCTAAGTATTGGAATAGATTGCTTGAGTAGCTTTGAGTTGAGCCTTAACTAGTAAAAAATTGGCTAAGTGTGAAGTCAAAAGAAAGCATGTATTTGGTGTTAGGAAACATTAACGCATGAGGCTCTAATAAAACTAAGTTTGTAGAGGTTATAAGGGATTAAGCATTGAAGCCAAGGACAACCATGCGTTGAGCTTGTGAGGTTTGGACGCATGTTGGCCGAAGCATTGGCAAGAGGCATTGCCCAAAGGTTGCTCATGCGTTGGGATGATAAAAAGTTGCGTGAGCGAGAGCGAGAGGGCTAGACAATGAGTGCAAGGCACTAGGCATTAGGCATTGAGACTGGGCATGCGTGCTGACTAGTATGCGTGAGCATGGGCGCTGGGTGTTGAAGCATGCGCGCACACAATTGTGTAGTTGCTTGAAGCGCTAGACGATGGCACTAGACGATAGTGCTAAATGATGGACTTGGGCACTAGACGATAAGCGTGGACGCTAGACGATGTGTTAGGCGCGAATACTAGGCGATAGACGTAAGCACTAGACGATGCATGAAGCGCTACACGATAAGCGTGAGCGCTAGATGATAGGCAAATTAGTCAACTTTTGTTTAAGAAATAAACAAGTTCAAGTAGTCACATTTAAACACTTTAATGGACTGTCCTTAACTTGCATGTATGCATCAAATTTATCCAATTCACCTTTCCAGGTAGGTTCCCAGATAGGGGTGTTATGTTTCCGTCAACTTAAATACCCCAGCCTAGCCAGAACCCGCCTTAAACCTTTTATCAATAAATTTAATCCTATTAAACTGATTAAAAGATTAAAGCCTAAGGGTTGCTAATTATATTAGAACCGTGATCTTAGGTCTATGTCATCCAAGTTTTAAACAATTAAAAACCATGAATTAAACCTAAGTGAGCATGCATGTCTTACTTATGGCTTTTAGTTCTAATTTCTCTTTAACCTTTAAAAAGAAACAACTAAAACACATTGCACATAACTAGGTGTTTATAACGCTTATAAAGAAACCTATGTGTCATGCTTCATGCAATGTCCGGTCATTACTATACATAACTTTTATATACACGTAATAACCAGGCAAATATGCTTTCCATACATCCTTATACTATAACAATTATAATATAAAGATGATGCATGTCAATGCTTTTTATGCATGCATAAATATGACTCTTATATTATATGATGCATGGGCATGCTCTTAAGAAATTAAATCATGGTTCTCTAAATTATAACATTTACAATAAAGAGATGATGCAGGACCAATGCATAACCTAAGGTGGGGTTTACTATATGTGCATACCATATGACATATAAATAACCATACATCTCATGTAATAAACCAAAGATTAATGAACTGGGATGAACCTTTACAAAATCGGAATGAAATAATTCTATCTATTACATTTTTCATCAAACAAACCGGTTCACAGGCGACCGGTGGGTGAAGCTCCATCGTTTAGTAAACACCGCAGGTAAACGATCGCTTAGCACACATTAGACGATAGCTTGAAATGTTAAACGATCGCTTAGATGACAATGAGGCTTCGAAGCCTAATCGTCTAGGAGATTGCTAAATGCGCGAAGAGGTAAACGATTTACCGTGCATTACTCTGCGATCATTTAGTTAGGTACTAAGCGATGAAGCTTGCTGAGCTAAACGATCGTCTAGTGCGCGTGTGCGTTAAATGACACCCGAGCATCCGATACTCAGCAATCGCCTAACCCATCGTCTACACGACCCAATCAACTCGTGATCGTCTTCTTCCTCGAAGAGCAGCAACCCTTGATCTGAACTTCTTTATGAACGACTCAAGACTCAAACTAACTTTGAATTACATACTCGATAACAATTAATTATGCCAAAAAATGCAGGGGCCTTTATAATAAACAAAAAATGTAAAAGAATTAATCAAACCGAGGTTTCATCCTAGAAAATTCTATTAATTCGCACATCCACAAACGATTCAACAATTAAACAGATAGTAGATATGCTACACCTACCGCGAATGCATATGCAATTCTTTGCATCAATGAAATTGGAATATCAGCAACCTGACTCTGATACCAATTGAAGGAACTCTTAAACAAGAGAATCCATGAGCAGAAGCGGATCTTTCTGATTTCATTGTGGCAGAATTACCATACATACATTCGAACAAATAGATATGCATTGTAACACTAATTACGAGCATGCTTTAACAAATAAAATACAAAAGAATGAGTAACTGTACCAGTTGAAGACTTTCTTCAATCTAACTCAGTACAGCAGAAGCGAACTCCTCTACGCTCCTTATCGCCCAGCAAACAGTCGTCTAACAGCACCACGGTCGTCTACACGATCGACAACGCACGAACCAACAGCAACCGGGGACGATACCACCACTCCAAGCCTTGGTATTCTTGGAGTGAGAATCCAAAGGGTGGACTTTGATGGAATTGGTAGAGGGAGGAGGAAAAGATGATCGTGTAGTACGAACAAGCAAGTGGGAGATAGTAGAAGACTATTGTATAGTCAGGTGCTTGTCGTTTAGAAAAAGGTACACGATCGTGTAGGTTTAGCTAAGCGATCGTCTATCAAAAGGTAAATGATCGTTTAGGTCTACTTGGCACGCTAAGTGATCGTATAAAAAAGGTAAGAAATCGCGGGCGATCGTTTAGTGTGCGGGTGTGTGATCGTTTAGGACGATGGACGCTATCGTATAAGCTCTCAACACTAAGCAATCGTATGGATTCACACCATGAGCGATTTTTCTGCATTCTTTTTCGTGTCTAGCAAAAAAAATGAAAACAATTTTCATTTTATTCTTTAGTTACAAGAATTGAATTCGAACTTCCCACTTTTGCATGATTCTGGAGAATTACTCAGCCAATTATCTGATAGCCACTTAATTAATTAAATAATGAATATAATCATATTATATTCTTAACCTATAGTTTGATATCATATATCTACTATAGTATTTTTCTCCTCTACTTGATATAAATCATATTTATATCCAATTTCCTCCAAAATAATGTATCTCATACATTTAGTCAATTATGTCATATATAATTAACCAGCTCAATTTTATCATATATAATTGAACTCCCCTTGTCAATTTGAACATTTCAAGCTGACCCAAAAACTGATTCTCAACTTTATCCAAGCTACCAAGGGGACCTTATGGACCTATGGCTCGAAGCTTCAAGGGTACGTGAATAGCTGACTAAACTCTTTAGCCACGAGATCCACCATCTGTTAACTGCCAGGCATTCCACTAAAGACGAACAACTGAACTCTTCTTACCACAGATATATTTCTGTGTCCATCGGATATAATCAATCGTGAGTACGATAACCCTTAGCTGGGCCAGTTTACCATTTAGCCCTTATAGTTACATCTCACTCCTTAAGTACCACTGATTCCTCTAATGAACAATACAACATAGTCCAACTATATGTGAACACCTCTCGAGCCAAGAGAAGGTGTTTGTCGCCACATCGTTCAAGCCCTAGAATAAACCCTTAAGAGAGCTATCTATCTACTTGCCCCTGTTTGAGGAAGGAGTGAATTCCATCTTGTGTAGTTGAGTTCCCAGCTCCCAAATCAGACGAATCCCCAAAGTGGTAGGTTTGAGTCGGCAACCTGACCACTGATGACATGTAGAAATGCATGTCATCTTAGGCCTTTTACTTAGAATTATGAAGGTTATTAGGCAGAATATGCGTCGATCATGATAGGAATTCACAAGAATATGAGCTTGCATCGATCAACATGTCAAATCTCAGCTAACCTGTTATTTTGCGTTAATTATACGTTCAATGTTCTATTTTTGTAGCTAATGTAGGAAATAAATGCAAACTCGGAAATCGGACCATCGCATAGACGACCACATACAGAGAAACACTCCATCGCAAGGTAAATGCATCAATCAACGCATGGATATTGCGGTAATCAGCCGTATGTGTCTATCGCATGGGAGTTGCGTCCGTCAAGCGATTGCGGTCATCATGTAGAGTTGCGGTGTTAAGCGAATGCGACCATTGAATGATTGCGGCTACGCGACAAAGCATTCTAATGGGATCAACGCAAGGTAGGTGGAATGAACGCATCAACACATCTACCTCGAAAAAATCCAAAGATGATGTTGACATTTCACCTACCCCTCCGTTAGTGGCAGAGGTTCAGAAAGGACGAACGCGCCGAATGTCAGACTCAGAGCAGTCCAATTAATGCTGTCGGCGACCTAAGCTCTATAAATAGAGGCCGATGAGTTGAAATTCATTTTATCCAAGGTTTTTGCCTAAGGTTCACCTATGATGAATCCTTGCGATCCAGACAAACGCGTGAGAAGACGGCTGAGAGTTCTTCACCTTCTTCATCCATTCCAGGTGACGACCAGAGCCTTCGATCGGAGTTAGATCTCAAGAGAGTCAGCTCCTTTGCCCATCCATGGCACCACCGGCAGCCTTGACGCACATCTGCTGGAAGTCGGTCATCTTTTTTCCTTTCTTTTCTCATACTGTATTGTATAACATTTTGGAATTAAGAAATCAATACAATCTGTTTTCAATGCATTTCTCTATTCCTTCGACTCCATCTCCATCTTCTTGCTTAGCATCTTTACTTTCATTGCAATACTTAGTGGGATTGCTTAGGTATTGCATACTTAGTCATGTGGATTAGGGATATGAAGCATGTAGTAAACTACCGAGAGGTATGCGTTGCGCGAGTATGTGAGTAATCTTATTTGCTTAGTGTGAAGCTGTTGCAACGCCTGTCTATAGGCTAATGCATTGCTTGTCTATGAGTGAAGTTAGCAATAATCAACTGCTCGGGAGGGTAAGTGGTTGGACTCATTAAGCAAGGTATGAATTGTTCACTAGAGATAGTAACAACCGTAAGTCAACGAAGTTTATGCAATTGTCTTGCATTATGTATGCTTCATTCATCCATTAGGGATACTCGAGAAGGTAGTCTAAGGACAGGATCTAGGCTTGGGAAGGTCAGGTCAGAATCTAGGCTTGGGAGAGCCAGATTAGAATGCATAATACAAGAGATAGGTGCTTAGAGATAAGCTCTGTTTGTCAACACTACATCGCATGAACTCTAGGAATAGGAATGATGATATGTGGTCGCCTTGTTTGTGTATCATCGCATAAACAAGAATTAGAGGCTTATGTGTAGGACCTATAGACACCTCTGCACATATATCACATGCGTTCTAACATTAGAAGCCGTAGCATTCGCACCGAGAGGTGGTTTACTATTGTATGAGTATTGCATGATCTCATTAGATTGCGTTGACTAGGGTTGCCCTTGCGATCACTCTTAAGTTTTGCAATGAAAACATCTCCGCATTTTATCTATTTTCCCACACATTTATTTCATGTCAAGGTTTGTTGCATCTCTACCTTTCATGCATATTCTCATTGCGTTGTCTGATAGATAGGAGTAGGAGTAGGATTAACGTAGCAATATCCCCTCCATTCTTTTATTTAAACTGCCGCAAGCACATCACCGCAAACATATAGCTACAAGTCCTGGTGTTCGACCTCAGATTACCCGAGAAACTTGCGTTCATGTTATACTTGGCGTGAATGCAAGAAAACTTGTGGCAGGACGCATGGTCATCGCATACATTTGTTAATGCAATTTTCATTCCAACACATGACCATCAACGCATATCTTAGGAACATGCATCACATACCACATCGAAGGGAAGTTAGTTGTCGAGTAAAATTGACTTTCAATTTCCCCCCATCAGCCGCTCACACCCATGCAAATCAAAGGACCGCCTTCAATGGCAGAAGTTCCCAACTCACTCAGGATTGAGGTCATGTTACCTATGGTCATCCTAGTGAAGTGAAGTCTCTGTCATGAACGGTGTTATATAACGAGACGTTAACACTTCATGGTTAGGTCTTATACAAACTCTTTGTATAGAACGCCCTCACTCATATGTCCCCTACACGAATGATCAGGATTAGACCATTTGTGACAAGTCACAACACTTGTGACCATTCCACAAAGTGGGCCGTACCCATAGCGTTCCCAGGATAAGGTTTCCGTCCTATATCCATATACTACAGACCATTTTGGTTATCACTTAAGACATGATCCACTTGTATGTCACCACATACATGCTTGAGTTACATCCAGATAACCAGGGATTTTAGGTTTATTGGTTTGTGGTAAAGCAAATAAAGCATTCAACTGAGCAAAAACAAAAAGTGAAGTAAGATATCATATATTATACATCACAAGCGTTCGTACAATCTATTTACAAACTATAGGACACGAGACTTTAGGGCATCAATCCCAACAGATGGGTGTTGTGCCAGGCGATAGACGCAGGCGCTAGACGATGACACTACACGATAGTCGTGAGCGCTAGACGATAACGCTAAACTATGAGCTTGAGTGCTAGACGATGGGCACTGCGCTAGGCGATAGACGTAGACACTAGACGATGGCACTACACGATAAGCGAACGCGCTAGAAGATGAGCGTGATGCATTAGACGATGGGGTCAGTGCTACACGATGAGTGACAACAAGATCGTTAGGTGATAGGCAACAATGAGAGATCACTAGACGATGGAGCTATGCAATGGGGAGTAAGTGCTATGTGATGGGCATAGGCGCTAGATGATGAGCGACAGTGAGAGGGCTGGATGATGAGCGATAGCGAGAAGGCTGGATGATAAGCGATAGCGAGAGATTACTAGGCGATAAGCTATGCGATGAGCGCAAGAGCTACACGATGAGTTGGACGATGTGTCAAGCCATGATGGGCGCATAGTGAAGTGTTTAAGCGTTGCTGGGGCTTGTTGTATATAAGGCTGGTGGATTCACCCGGACAAGTGACTATACTGAGAAGAGGTTGAACTTGAGTTAGTAGGAGGTGGACGAGTAGAGTTTCATGCAAGGAAGATTTATGCATGAGAAAGACAACTCAAACTTCATGCAAGTAGGTGAGTGGCATGGAAGTAGGTGAATGGCATGGAAGTAGGTGGTGGCAAAGCTTTGTGTAGACACTCCAAAAATTGCTAAAGAAAAAGGTGTCATGCGTTGGAGGCTTTGTGAGGTGATGAGGATCAGTTCCGTTGGCCTATAAATATTACCACAAAGTGTCTCTTCAGTTCATAACACAAATCCTCTTCAAAGTATATTAGGAAGAGTGTTTGAGAGCATATTCGGAGGAAGCCATGCATTGATCAAGTGGTTCTAAGAGGAGGAGATGTTGTTGGACAGTGAGGTTCTGAAGTAGCATCAACTTAGGACGAGGAGTTCTCCCAGAATACTCGTGCATTTTGAGTGATTTTAAATCCACTTGAAAGCTATGAGATTCTAGTTTTCAAGGTAGGGCTGCTGGAGGAAGAAACTCCAAGGAATCAGGCTGGAAAGTGAAGAAAAGACAGAAGGGTCGAGCTCTCAGGTAAGCATGAGTCAATCTTAATGATTTGAAGATTTCGACCAAACCACGAGGATTTCTAAGCTGAGATTTTAAGATGAGCTTCATGAGACATTTTGGAACATGTTTGTAGAAGGAAGTGTCTCAAAATAAGGTCTGGAACTATGAGTAATCTAAGATTGTATTTGAATATGGAATTCTATGAACAAGCAGGCAACTGCTTGGGTTGAGTAAGTCGGCAGCTCAAAGTAGGTGCTCGGAAAAACTAAAGGCTAAGCACTCTGATGCGTTGGACCTGCTGTGTGAGCTAAGGAAAGTTTGTGTTGAAGTCTTGGGCGCATAACAGCCTTGTGGATGAACATGTGCGGTAGAAGGAACACTTAGAGTAAGTGTTGGTTGCATAAGTGGGGATGCGTTTGTGTGATGTATTGGATGCTAGCAAGAGCCAAAGTCTCAAGGAAATATCTAAGCACTAGACCTACAGAAAGGTACGTGTTTGAGTGAAAGTCTTATAGGTGAAGGCTAAACGCAAAACTTATTTGACGGTTAGTCTCAAAAGGGAGGCCAATGCTAGTAACTAAATATATGCTTTTGTGTCCACAGGATTGATACCAGTGTTAGAAGCATATCAACCTTTGAGGAGTAGTCTTAAAAGTTGTGAGTGACTAAATATTTACAATGTTTTTAAAGAAAACATGTTTTAAGAAAGATTATTCTCATGCTAGATAGTTTTACAAAGTAAGTTCTTCAAGCAAACTATGAGTTATGTTTTTAAACGCATGTCGTGTATGAAAGTTTATTGAAAAACTATTTATGTGTTTAAATACACAAAGCATGCGTTAGAGCCTTTAAAGACATGTTTTATGCATTTTGCTTTACATGTTTTAAAGAGGAAGTCATAGTATTACTAATATACTTTAAGCTCGATACTGAAGGAGATTGAGAAGGTATCTGAGCAGCTCGATACTGAGGGACATTGAGAAGGTATCCGAGCAGCTCGATACTGAGGGACATTGAGAAGGTATTTGAGCAGTAGTACCTAAGGTATGATGGTACTTAGTTATAACCACGTGCACGTAGGTAGTTTAAAGTCAGAGATTGAGCAAAAGGGTTCCCTCTTGACTAAGTCAGAGATCGAGCAAAAGGGTTCTCTCTTGACTAAGCAGTTGAAGTTGGGATTTAACCACAGGTTATTCTCAACTAAGGAACAGTTTAATGTTTTATGATGAAAACAACTTTACATGTTTTATACTTGGAAAATGTTTATATTTCAGTACAAGGTTTCTATAAAGATTTATATTTCAGTATGATCTCTTTATTGAGACTTATGCATGAGAATCAGTTTTCTTTCTTAAGCCATTCACTGGGCTAGCAAGCTCACCCACAAATGTTTTCTTTCTCCCAGGTAGTGGTCAAATCCTCAAAAGGGAGCTATGCATCTGCTCTGCCAATAAAAGACAAGAGTTATTGTAACCCGTCAGCTATGTGTTTACTGTAAATAGTTGTATACATGTTATAGTGTTCATGTAGGGACTAAGTTTAAATTGGCTAAGTGTTTTCCCATGCATTGTCCTTGTGTTAGATGTTGGAGTTGAGCCAGAGTCTTGTTGTTTTGTAAAGATACACATTGTTCAATGAATAAAATAAGTATTATTTAATTCTGGCATTTACTCATATCCAATAAATAAAGCTCCTTGGTTATCTTATGTGAACTTAAGCATGTATATGTGATATACAAGTGGATCATGCCTTACGTGATAACCTAAATAGATCTGTAGTATAAGGATTAAGGTGGGATACCTGATCCTGGTGACACTATGGATACGACCCGCTTTGTAGAGGTTTGCAAGTGTTGTAAACTACTACAAATGGTAGATCCTGACCATTCATATAGAGACGTGGAGCGCGGGTGTTCTATACAAAGAGTTTGTATAAGACCTGGACCATGAGATGACTAGACTCTGTATATAACACCGTTGATACTAGAGACTTGCATCTCACCTAAACGACCATAAGTGACACGACCTCAATCCTGAGTGTTTTGGGAATTCCTGCCTTTGAGGGTGGTCCTTCGATTAGTATAGGTGAAAGTGGCCAGATTGGCAACTTAACATGCCTACCTTTTTGGGGACTTGTCTGATCTGGGAGCTGAGAACTCGATCCACAAGATGGAATTCACTCATTTCCTGAAGCAGGGATAAGTAGAGAGATTGCTCCCTTAAGGGCTGATTCCGGGCCTTGAACATAGTGGCCACAACTTCTCTTTGGAAGAGAAGACTCAGTCATAGTAGGACTATGACTTATGTTCAATAGAGGGATCAGTGGTACTTAAGGAGACAGATGTAACTACAGGAGCATAACGATTATTGGCCCAGCTTTATTTACGAGCGATCTGTGAAGGGTTGTCACACTGCTCATTGGTTAAGATGGACACATAATATATATGTGCTAAGGAGAGTTCAGCTATCGATCTTTAGTGGAGTGCCTGGCAGTTAACGGATGGTGGATCCCGTGACTAAAGAGTTTAGTCCGTTATTCATGTACCGTTGGAGCTTTGAGCTATAGGTCCATGAGGTCCCCTTGGTAGCTCAATGGATTCAGTTGAGGATCAGTTCTTGGTGTTGATTTGAAATGTTCAAATTGACAATAGGTATTTTGATTATATATGATATAATCGATATGATGTATGAGATACATCTAGTGGAGGATTGATGTAAATGAGATTTACATTAAGTACCATGGAATAGAAAAAGAACTATGGTTTATATGTTTCATGAAATGAAATATTAAAACTATAGGTTATAAATATAGTATGATAAGTTGGTTATCATTTATGTTTATAATAATATTAATTATTGGATAATTAATTCTTTTTCTTTTAAATAACCAAAGTAGTGGGTGGTTATTGAATCATGGTAACCGTGAGTTTAAAAGGAAAATGGTTTTCCTATTTTGAAAAGAGGTTTTTTAAATGATTGAAAAAAGTTTTGAGTTTTCCTCCGCGCAAAAGAAACTCACGAAGTCGTCAAGTAAATTCGGATTTACTAAACGATGGTTGGGCGAGCTAAACGATCGTGCAGTGGCAAGCTAAACGATCGTGCAGTATTTACTAAACGATTCCATAGTTTTGCTAGACGATCGCTGGCCCAAGGTAAACAATCGTGTAGAGTTTGTAGGCGACAGACTGAGCTAAACGATGAGCTAAACGATCGCATAGCTTTTGCTAGACGATCGCTTAGCTTTATCTAAACGATTGGGCATCGACCTATATGATAGGTCTCTGCCATCTCCCACTTGCCCAGTCATATACGCGATCGTTGTTTCCTTCTTCGTCTGCCTCATACCAAGTTCAAATAGAGCCCACCCTCTGGATTGTCACACCGAGAATACCAAGGTCGCCTTGTTGGTGATGTCAGACTCAACTCGACACCGTCGTTATCTAGAGGCCGTTCATGGTGCTGTGGAGGTCGTTCACTGTTGTGGAGGAGATCGTGATTGAGGAGATCATTGAGGACGAGCACAGAGAGTTCGTGCTGTGTTGCAGTCGTGTAGATCGAGCGTTCGAGGTTGCTGATTGTTCGAGCAGTCACGCAATGGAGCGTGGAGATGCATCTTCATATATGCGTAGAGTTGCTTTTTGTGCATTTTAGTTTTTCATGCTGTAATTTCTCTGTATGAATTGTATAATCGCTTGTTTGAAGTTGACTGTAAATATATGTTCATTCATGATTGTAATTTGGAATAGTCTTGTTCCACTGCTCATGGAAATCTCAGAATCCGATTTCCTTCACCAAAGGCATTGGCCTTTCTCATTTGAGAGGTTAGTTGGGCATTTAAGGAAGCCAAATGTGGCCAAGTGAAGAAAAGCCATGCATTGGACAAGGCATGCAGCAACCAAGTCTTGAGAGGTTAGCATGCATGCGGTAGAATCAGGTGTGCGCGAGCATGGCGCTGGGCATTGTAGTGTTGCGCGTGCGGACGATCGTGTAGCTACATGCGGCACTAAGCGATGTGCTAGACGATAGCACTACACGATAGTCAATGGTGCTACACGATAGGCGATGACACTACACGATAAGCATGGGCGCAAGACGATGGGCGTGATGCGTTAGATGATAGGCGTCAGCACTACACGATGAGTGACAACGAGAGATACACGATGAGCGACAATGAGAGCTACGCGATGAGCGACAGTGAGAGGTACATGATGAGTGACAGCGAGATTGTTGGGTGATAAGCGATAACGAGAGATCACTAAACGATGAGTTATACGATGGGCGCTGAGCTAAATGATTGATGCATGTATTGATGAGTCTTAAGCATATCTTATAGAGTATATGTATATGCATGTTGTGAATGAGTATTTAGTATGAGAATGAGATTATGTGATCGGGATGGTCAGAGGGTCAATGACTTAGTTCCTGAGCCCAGGAGTAGAACCTCACGGGATGGTCAGGGGACCAAGAAGTATAGTTCCTGAGCCTGTGAGAAGAACCTTGTATGGGATAGTTAGAAGGTCGACAGGCCTAGCTTCTGAGCCCATAAACGGGGATCTATGTCAACATAGGAAACATAGGGAACAAAAGAGAGTAAGCATTTATGATTAGTATTAGTTTAACTAGCATTTATGATTAGTATCAGTTAACTATCTACCGTGTGTGTAAGTAAAACAAACTCATTCAAGACTGAGGTTTGAGTACTAACCTCGTAGTTGTGATATGCTTGTATTATTTATGAGTTGAAATAGACTCTATGAGTTGCTTACCACTCACTGAGCTTCTTAAAGATCATTCTTTTCTTTCATGTTTTTCTTCCCAGGTAGCGAAAGGTGAGGAGTTCCAGGGTGCTGCTAAGGTCAAGGTTTGCCACTGCCACAGTCACACTTCCGGTTTTAGAATTGTTGATGTAAACTTTATAGTTAAGCCTGGAAATTGTATAAACGTTGTACTGTTTGAAATAAAATGAGTTTAGCCAAACAGTTGTTGTTTATATCCTTGGCTTAAAGTTTTACGAGAGTAAAGAGGTTCAGATGGGCAGTAGGTATCACAAAAGATGGTATCTACAGTCCGTCGTGCCTCCCTTCGGGCTCAGGAGGCGGGCTTAGGGCGAGGTGTAACTGCTTGGTATCGGAGCAAAGGTTTACGTAAAACCTGGAGGAAGGTTAAGTGAAAGGTTGAGTGTAAAGATTGAGTTGATACCAGTTAGTATCAGAGCATAAGTTTCTGGGAAGGTTGAAGATTTAGTCGATACCAGTTTGGTATCAAATCATAAGTTCTTGGAAACTAGAGGGTTAAGTTTAGAAAAACCTGAGGTTTGAGTTTAGAAAAACCGGAAGGTTAAGTTTGGAAATCGAAGGGTTAAGTGTAGAGGTTTAATGATGGAAGTGGCAGAACCTAGCAGGCAACCTAAGCTAGAACTCACAATGTTACCTGAAGATCCATCGAGGAAGGTAAGAAAGAATTAAGTTATTCTTATTTAGAGTTTGAGATAGAAAAGTTATTTGTAGATAGTTTGGTTCAACGACTAGCTTAGAGATGGCTAGGAGAAGTATCGTGGGACAAACTAAAGAAATTAATATCAAGGTAGTGCAGCGGAATTGTAGTAATAGACAAGGTTATAAAAGTTTACAACAGATATTGTTGTGAAACTTTAAACCAGAGTAAGTTTGAGTAAATTTTAAGGACAAAATTTTCTGAAGGGGGAAGTAATTGTGAAACCAGGATCTCAATTTCCCTACTTAAGCAGGTAATTAAGGGAATTAACTAAGTATAAGTTTAATCTTATGTTGAAGAAAAGGAAAATTCTAAGTATTGGAATAGATTGCTTGAGTAGCTTTGATTGAGCCTTAATTAGTAAAAATTTGGCTAAATGTGAAGTCAAAAGAAACCATATGTTTGATGTTAGGAAACATTAATGCATGAGGCTCTAATAAAACTAAGTTTGTAGAGGTTATAAAGGATTAAGCATTGAAGCCAAGGACAACCATGTGTTGAGCTTGTGAGGTTTGGACACATGTTGGTCGAAGCATTGGCAAGAGGCGCTACCGAAAGGTTGCTCATGCGTTGGGATGATAAGAAGCTGCGTGAGCGAGAGCGAGAGGGCTAGACAATGAGCGCAAGGCGTTAGGCGCTAGGCATTGAGATTGGGCATGCGTGAGCATGGGCACTGGGCATTAAAGCATGCGCATAGACGATCGCATGGCTGCTTGAAACGCTAGACGATGGCACTAGATGATAGCGCTAAACGATGGACTTGGGCACTATACGATAAGCGTAGACGCTAGACGATGCATTAGGTGAGAGCGTTAGGCGATAGATGTAAGTGCTAGACGATGTGTGAAATGCTACACGATAAGCGTGAGTGCTAGATGATGGGCGTTGCGCTAGGCGATAGATGCAGGTGCTAGATGATGTCGCTACACGATAGGTGTGAGCGCTAGATGATAGTGCTAAACGATGAGCTTGAGCGCTAGACGATGGGCATTACACTAGGCAATAGACGTAGACGCTAGACGATGGCGCTACACGATAAGTGGACGCACTAGACGATGGGCGTGATGCATTAGACGATGGGGTCAGTGCATGCGACCAAGTTAAGTGGTGTATGTGTTAATGAAGGAGAACTTAGAGAACAAGTCAAAAGTACCAGCTCGTCTGGACATATGGCAAACTAGAGAAGTCGGGATCTCATGCAAATTGATGTAGACGGCCGAGGAGGCATGCAAGGGATGACCTGTGCATTGGCGAAGGGAAAGGAAGACACTTTAGTGTCATTGGGGCAAAAAGTTGCATTGGCAACATGAAGTGAGAACATATGGTCATGCAGCCAAGTAGGAGGTGTCGAGCTTAGGGGGACTTTAGACGCCTATAAATAGGAGGCTTAGAACGAAGGACTCTTATAAATCACTCGAGCCATTTGAGTGAAATCAGAGTGAAAATACTCAGAAAGGAGAGTAGTGAAGGTTATCAAGCTGCCATTACATTTGGAATTCTGTGGAAGAGGGAACTTACGTTGGTAGCAAGGTGGTCCAGCTGAACACATAGATTGTCACCCAACAGTCTTATCACGCATTCTCGCCAGCCAAGCTCGAGCACCCTACTAGACGCATAACTGGACGGACGCACGCCAGCATGAGTGCACGCCGCATCGCCCACGCGATCAGCCAGACGCATGCCCAGATGCCCAGTGCTGCCTGTGCAAGAGCTACCGCCCAGCGTGTACCCCTGCCCACCTGCACACACAAATGCGTCCACCTGCTACTCAGCGCCTCCCAACTTGTCAAAATAACCTTCAAAAAGCTATTTTGAAATAACTCAACCTATTTTTGGGTTATTTTAAGTGGGTAAGCTGGTTATTATGATTTTCAAGGTTATTTGTGAATAAATTAAGATTATTGAAGAAATAATGAATTAACTCTAAATTCTTGGAAAAAGGAAGAATCCAAGGAATGGAATAAGGAGCTGCCTAAAAGAATTCCTAAAGAACAGAATAGGAGGAACTGTAAGTGGTTATTCTAGTTTGTATGATTGATATATATATATATATATATATATATATATATGTATGATTATATATATATATATATATATATATATATCCAGCTGACAGGTTGGGGAGGTTACATTTTATATTATGTGATTCGTGTTTGTTTCTGGAATTGTTTTCCCCAAATATGAATTTCTAAAGTCAAGTTTGATTTCTTGTAAAGGCACCACTCACTGGTCTTATAGCTCACATTTTCCATGTTTTGTTTTTTCCCCTCCCTAGGTAGTGGAAATGGATCGTTTGAGAAAGCCACTCAAGGTTTGAATTAAATTTTATCTCACTGAGCGGGACTCAAATCATGTTAATTTGAAGTCATTAGGATAGTTAGGTTAAAGCATGTAAAACAGTATGTTTAATTATTTATAATCATTAATGAGTTATAATAACCTAGCTTTTAAACTGAAGAAGTCGGGCAGTTGATATCACAAAATGGTGGTGTTGCTTGTCTTCACATCCCCTTTCAGTTTAGGTAGTAAGGCTCAGGAGGGGGTGTGACACAAACAACCTCCTTAGCAGCTTCATAAGCTGCTACATACTCGGCCTCCATGGTGTAGTCAACGATGCACCCCTGCTTGGTGCTTTGCCATACTACAACCCCTCCGTTAAGAGTGAACAATGATCCTGAAGTGGATTTTCGAGAATCCTTATCAGTCTAAAAATCAAAGTTCGTGTATCCTGTAAGGATCAAATCCTTAGAACTATACACAAGCATATGTCCCTCATTCTCCGAAGATATTTGAGGATGTTCTTGACGGCTATCCAGTGACCCTGTCCTGGATTAGACTGATATCTACTAATTATCCCCACAGTATAGTAGATGTTAGGTCTAGTATCATCGCATACATCAAATTGCCAAAGACAGATGCATAGGGGACCCGTCTCATTTCCTCAACCTCTTGAGGTGTCTTAGGACACTATTCCTTAGACAATGTAACTCCATGATGAAAAGGAAAAAGGTCCCTTTTGGAGTTCTGCATCGAGTACTTGATCAACATCTTGTCAATGTACAATGCCTGAGACAATGCTAGCATTTTGTTCTTCTGATCCTGAAAGATTTAAATCCCAAGAAAAAATTGAGCTTCTCCCAAATCTTTCATTTGGAATTGGATCACTAACCAATTCTTAACTGAAGTCGGGAAACCTACATCATTCCCAATGAGTAGGATATCGTCTATATACAACACTAGAAAAACTACTGAACTGTTGATTATCTTCTTGTAGACACAAGGCTCATCAATGTTTTAGTCAAAGCCATAAGATTTGATCGCAGTATCAAACCTTATGTTCCATGATCGAGATGCCTGTTTCAGTCCATAAATGGACTGATTCAGCTTGTAAACCTTTTGCTAATGACCTTGGGCTATGAATCCCTCAGGCTCACCTTATAAATGGTCTCCTCAAAATTGCTATTCCGAAAAGCAGTCTTGACATCCATTTTCCATATTTCATAGTCATAATATGAAGCGATGGATAGGAGGATGGGATAAAATTAAGCATGGCAACAGACGAGAAAGTATCGTCATAGTCAACTCCTTCTACCTGGGTATTACCCTTTGCCATAAGTCTAGCCTTGAAGGTTTGCACCTTCCCATCAGTACCCCATTTCCTTTTGTAGATCCATTTACAACCTATAGGTTTAACCCCATCAAGTTGATCTACAAGATCCCAAACTGAGTTGAAGTACATAGACTTCATCTCGAGATCCATGGCTTTCACCTATTCATATTTGTCAACATCCTCCATTGCTTTCTTGTAAGACAACGGATCCTCAATCTAGCCATCAGCTACCATGGCTAGGATTTCAGTTAAACCCATATAACAAACATGTGGGTTCGCAACCCTCCCACTACGTCGAGGTTCCCTAAACTCTTGAGGTGGATTTTGTTGGGGTTTGTGCCCTAAAGTCTCGTGTCCAATAGTTTGTAAACAACTTTTTACGAACACTTGTGATATATAATATAAATGATATTTACTTCACTACTTGACTTTGCACATTTAGATGTTTTTTCATTTTACCACAAACCAATAAACTTAAGATCCCTGGTTATCTATATGTAACTTATGTATGTGGTGACATACAAGTGGATCATGTCTTGAGTGTTAACCAAAATGGTTTGTAGTATATGGATATAGGGGGGAAACCTTATCTTGGTAATGCTACGGATGCGGCCCGCTTTGTGGAATGGTCACAAGTGTCGTAACTTGTCATAGATGATCTGATCATGATCATTCGTGTAGAGGACATGCGAGTGAGGGCGTCCTATACAAAGAGTTTGTATAAGACCTGACCACGAAGTGTTAACGTCTCGTTATATAACACCGTTCATAATTGAGACTTCACTTCACTAGGATGACCATAGGTAACATGAACTCAATCCTGAGTGAGTTGGGAACTCTTACCATTGAGGGTGGTCCTTTGATTTGTATGGGTACGAGTGGCTAGAACGTCAACTCAAACCTACCATTTTGGGGATTCGTCTGATTTGGGAGCTGGGAACTCAGCTACACAAGATGGAATTCACTCCTTCCCCGAGGTAGGGGCAAGTAGATAGATAGCTCCCTTAAGGGCTGATTCCAGAGCTTGAACGATGTGGCGCCACACACCTTCTCATAGTCTGAGAGGTGTTCACACATAGTAGGACTTTGTTGTATTGTTCATTAGAAGGATCAGTGGTACTTAAGGAGGAAGATGTAATTACAGGGGCAAAATGGTAAATTGGCCTGCTGTAATTACGAGCATCTGTGAAGGGTCATTATACTGATGATTGGTTATATCCAATGGACATAGAAATACATCTATGGCAAGAAGAGTTCAACTGTCGGTCTTTAGTGGAACGCCTAACAGTTAACGGTTGGTGGATATCGTGACTAAAGAGTTTAGTCAGCTATTCATGTACCGTTGGAGCTTCGAGCCATAGGTTCATAAGGTCCCCTTGGTAGCTTGGATACAAGTTGAGAGTCAGTTTTTGGGTCAATTTGAAATGTTCAAATTGACAAGAGGGAGTTCGATTATATATGATATAATTGAACGAGTTAATTAAATATGATATAATTAACTTTATGTATGAGATACATTAATTTGGAGGAAATTGGATATAAATATGATTTATATCTAGTAGAGGAAAAAAATATTATAATTAATATTTGATATTAATTTATAAGTTATGAATGTGATAAGATCACATTAATTGGACGGTTATAAAGGAAATGGGAAGGCGCCTCTTCGTTTAAAATAACGACGAGTGCATTATAAATAGCTGACGGTATGTTGATCTCGGTGTGTGCGGACATTGTGAAAAGATAGTGTCATCGTTTAGAAAATCAGTGCCTATACGATAGGACTGCACGATCGCTTACATATACGATATTGCTAAGCGATCACATACCAATTACACCATCACGCACTATTATCTAAACGATTGTTTACCTTTTTACTAAGCGACTGTTTAGCTCCCAGTATTTACTAAACGATCGTATAGACGATCTCTTAGTTTTTCCTACGCGATCGTATTGGACGATCGCTCACCCTTTTCCTACACGATCGCTTAGACGATTGTTTACCTTTTCCTACACGATCGTATAGACAATCGTTTACTTTTACTACACGATCGTATACTTCACCTAAACAATCAAGCATCCTGTCTATGCGATAGACGACCTTTTCTCCCACTTGCTTGATTGTTGTGTACTGTCACTTTTCCTCCTTCCCTCTACCAAATCCGAACAAAGCCCACACTTTGGATTCTCACTCCAAGAATACTGAGGGCTCTAAGTGGTGTTGTCTTCTTTGATTCCTTCTATTCGAGTGGTGACTGTTCAAGGTAGACAGTTGGGCTTCAGACTCACTGTGAAGAAGAAATCTTCATTTGGTATGATTTCTTGATCCCTTTTGCATCATGAAAGTATGTTTGAATGTATATGCGGTAATTCTGTCACAATAAATTGGAAAGATCCACCTCTGCTTGTAGGTACTCTTGAATAAGAGGTCCTTCAATTGGTATCAAAGCACTCAGTTTTCTGATATTCCAATTCATTTCTGCAAATGAATTGCAAATACGTTCTTGGTGGGTGCATTTCTACACTTTTTAATTGTTAAATTGTTGTGGATGTGCAGATTTATGGATGTTTTCGTGGATGTTAGCCTCGGTTTGTTTTAATTCTTTTACATTTGCAGTTGTTTGTAAAGGCCCCTACGTTTTTGGACATTAATAATCGTTATCAAGTCTGTATTCAAAGTCTGTATGAGTTTTGAATCGTTCGTGAAGAAGATCGGAGCAAGCATTGTGGTTCTTTGAGGAAGGTATGCGATCAAGTGTTGATTGCATCGTGCAGACAATGGGGAATGTGATCAAGTGTTGGTCACATCGTACAATCAATGAAGTACGCGATCACTATTGATCGCATCGGTTAGATGATGGAGTACGTGATCGCTGCTGATCGCATCGATCAAACGATGGGGTATGCGATCAAGTGTTGATCGCATCGTGCAGTCGATGGGATATGCGATCGCTGATGATCGCATTGTGTAGACGATCGGATAAACGGTCAAGGGTTGATCTCATCGTGTCGAAGATCGGTTACATGATCACTGAGTATCAGGACGTGTAGACGAGGTGATGCTCGCGTATCGCTTAACATGCGTGCCTGGACGATCATTTAGGTCAGCAAGCTTCATTGCTTAGTAATTGACTAAATGATCACTTAGTAACGTAAGGTAAAAAGTTTACCTTGTTGCACGCATCGGTTAGACAATGAGATGCTCACATATCGCTTAACGCGTGCGTCTGGTCGATCTTTAGGTCAGCAAGCTTCATCACTTAGTAACTGACTAAACGATCACTTTGTAATGCAAGGTAAATCGTTTACCTAGTTTCACGCATCGGTTAGACGATGAGATGCTCGCGTATCGTTTAACACGCGTGCACACTGGACGATGTTTAGGTCAGCAAGCTTCATCGCTTAGTAAATGATTGAACGATCGATTAGTAACGCAAGGTAAATCATTTACCTGTCGTCGCACTACGCGATCGCATAGACGATAAGGCCTCGCTGCCTCGTTGTCGTCTACGCGATTGTTTAATTATGCTTCTATCGTCTAGTGCGCGCTACACGATCGTCTACCTATGACATTTACTACACGATGGAGTCCTCCTGGCAGTTCAAGACCCGGTTCGCCTATGAACCAGTTTGCTCGATGAAAAATGTAATAGATAGGGTTATTTCATTCCGGTTTTGTAAAGGCTCATCCCGGTCCATAAATCCTTTATTTTTTACATGTGATATATGTTTTTTAATATGTCATATGGTATGCACATATAGATATCCCCCACCTTAGGTCATCCATATTTTCTTTATTATAAGTGTTATAATTTAGATAAGCAAGCTTTAATTTACATAAATGCATGCTCATGCATCATATAATATAAAGGTTATATTTATGTATGTTTTATTTAATTTTTTTTCATTATATTTGTAAGCGTTATAAATACTTCGTTATGTGGGGTGAGTGTTTTAGTTGTTTATTTTATAAATGGTTATAAAATGAAATTAGAACTAAAATAGTTAGTAAAAGATCCATATGTAGCTAGTCTATATATAGTAGACCTTTTGTCGAAGGCGGGTTCTGTCTAGGCTAAGGTATTTAAGATGACAGCAATGGAACACCCCTACCTGGAAAGGTAATTTAGATAGATTTGATGCATGCAAACTAAGGTCAGTCCATTAAAGAGTTTAATGTGACTACTTGGATTTTTTTTTGTTTTATTTCAAAGACAAAAGTTGTTTTTGAGAAAACTTTATAAACGAGTTAGATCATAATCAGTAGCCGGATCGTCTAGGTTAATAAACCCCTAGGTAGAACTTTCAGTGGGAGGTTCTTGGGGCATTTAATGCTTCATTTTCACCTCTCGCGTTTGTCCCTCATAGTCTACACCATGAGATCTACCCTCGGCCTCGAGGCACCTTTGGCATGTCCCCCCAACGGATGGTGTTTGGGTAGGTCAATATCAAGGTGGATGGAGAGAGTGTTCATAGTAAGTGGGAGTGGGAAGTGCGACAACATATCCCTCGGTCTCCCTCGTTGGATTCAATAAAGTTTCTGCGCATCGCCTCGTGGCACCTTGGGTGTGTCCTCCTATAGTATGGTTGTTTTGCACGTTTCTTATATGATGACATGTAAGAGGATAATGTTACTTAGTCTCTTGTCCTAATCTGTCTTTTTCCCTACAGTGAGCGCATTAGGGCGGGACTCTGGGGTCGAAAACGAGGGATTACACTTACCCAGGATTGTTAAGGGTTAACTATTATGGACCAAACAAATGGTGGCCATTAGGTTTAATTCTAAGACTTGGTTTTGCCTAATGCTTGAGAATGTCTCATCCCAGTGAAGGGACATCCGTTCACCCCACCAGTGACGTTTGTCCTGCCTCGCTGGGGCATCATTGCAAAATAGAAGTCTTTTCACTTGGGTACTTGGAATCTGTTTTGTTAAAAATTAATTGGTTAATTAAAAAATGTGGTTTTTGAAAAGTCTTATAAAAGGTTATTCGTTTTTTTCAGCAACGATTTTTAATGGCATCAATCACTATCAATTTTCTTAGCGCTGAAAAACTAAATGGCTAAAACTATTCAAGTTGGAAACATATGCTCACGGTGATACTCATCATCGAGGATCTGAAGTTTGTCCTTACGAAGTAATGTCCTCCTATTCCACCTTAGGACGCTACTCAAAATGTTCGGGCAGCGTACGAGCATTGAACACGAGCAAACGAGAAGGCCCGAGCCTATATTCTAACCAATCTTAGTGACGTGTTGACCAAGAAACATGAGTTCAAGGTCTCAGCTTGTGAGATCATGGAATCCCTGCAGGGAATGTTCGGACAGCCCTCTGGACAGCTCAAGCATGAGGCTCTGAAACACATCTTTAGCTCCAAAATGGAGGAAGTCACCTCTGTTCGTAAACACATGCTGAATATAATTGTCCACTTTAACGTGGCAGAGATGAATGGGTCTAAAATCGATGAGAATAGTCAGGTTAGCATTATCCTGCATTCATTGTTGGAGAGCTTCCTCCACTTTGTTAGCAATACGATTCTTAACAAAGTGGAATACTCTCTTACCACTCTCCTGAACGAGTTGTAGACTTACCAATCCTTGCTGAAAAGTAAGGAGAAAAAGGGAGGTAAGGAAAATGTTGTCTCGTCCTCTAAAAAGTTCTATTGAGGTTCAACCTCAGGAACAAAGTTTGCACCTTCAACTTCTAACCCTGGGAAGGGGAAGAAGAAGAAGGGTGGTAAAGGGAAAGGGAATGCACTTGTTAACCTGCCACCTGTCGCCCAGAAGAAGCATCCACTGCCGGTTGAAAAAG